>NC_056747.1:588650164-588690164 GCF_019279795.1 Protopterus annectens | reverse complement strand
TTAGAACATTTTTGTTAACCAGACATAAGCTTTCACATGACAACAAGAAACTCCTCTGTAAGTGCATGTTTATTGAGATAGTTATAGAAATATGAAAACATATGGTTAATTGTATAATTAGCAAAACAAATTATACTGGGCATCTCTTGAGATGTGCAAATATATTGTTTTCAACAACATCTAAGGTTGCATTTAATGTCATGGAGCAGGTTTTAAGTCACTTGCTTTTGAAGTGCTTGCTTATTTTCATGATTACTAGCAAACAACTACCACTATTCCAGCACAGTGTGATATAAACAATTATTGACAGTGAATTTTCCTGTCTCCCACATTGATGTTTCACACCATACACCTCAACAACATGTAGATCTCTCAGTTAAGAGAATATGAACATAAATGTGAAAATATGAATAATAAGCGACAAACAAAGATTAATTTCTCCAATGCAGGACATCCCAGACTAACAATCTTCCTGTCATTTTGTTAACAACTCCTTGTCCTTTCTAATATTCCCTGTTATTAGCTGGTAAGTCACTTAGCCATAGAAGCCAGACCCAAAAAGATCTGCATGCTATAAGGTGGTATGGGTGTGAACCAGAATTATTATTTGTCTTTGTTTATTGGGAAAGTCCAAGTGGGTAATACTCATTTTCAGCAGAGGCCCAGGAAGAAAAGCTCCATTTGCTTACATTGTTAAACACAAAGTAGTTACATTTCTATTTACATTTAGACACAGACAGTAGTTAAATTTATACATTCTTAGATTATACATAGATACATAGATAGAAGTTACCAAAGAAAAAGCCCACGTGCAACTTAGTGGATTGTACAGGCAGCAGTTATGTATAAAAATTGTTTTTGTCATTTCAGTGAGAGGTTGAGAGTTTTCTGTTTAAGGAGAGTATTAGGAGAGTATTATACGGTGAACACAAAGTCTTTTGTGATGAGCACGTGCAGGACTAGGACTGGTTAATATGTTGCTTAAGCAGTGGTGTAAAACTATTGAGTTTGTCGGAGAGTTTTACTTGTGTTTGGATACTATTCCAGAGTTTAGCAACATACTTGGAGAAGAGTGAGTCTCCTGCAACATTATTTGACTTATTTATAAGCAATAAGAATTTGTTACTAGAACAGAGGTCCCTCGCCGGACTGTAGGGCAGTAATAAGTTTTGTAGTGCAGGGCATTTTTCTGGCTGATGGATGAGTTGGTGTACTATAGTTAGTTGATAGAATATGTTAGGTAGTTGTATAATTCAAGCCTGTTTAATTGCTTTAAGATATGACAATGGTAGGTCCTGTTAGGGGGACTGGTGGCAAATTTAGCAATTTTATTGTTGAAGGAGGCACGTTTCTTTCTTTGAGTATTGCGTAACTTTGTTGGGATAGGAGTGGCATAATAGAGAGTTGGTAGTAAGAAGGTGATGGCTAGAGTTTTTCTTGTGGTATCTGTAAGGAATCCATTGATCCTATAAAAGGAGCCTAGCTTCTGGTGTGTATATTTAATGGTGTGCAGTATATGCTTGTGATATTTGAGACTGTCATCTATAATAACACCTAGATATTTACTGTAAGTTACAGTTTCAATGACAGCATTATTTGCTGACTTTATGGCAAAATATTGCTTTTGATTTTGTCAACTTTTTTATGTAAAAAGCATTAACTTAGCTTTCCTGGGGTTAAGTTGGAGGCTTGATTCTTTGAGCCAGGTTTCTACAGAGGACAAAGATTTTTGGGTAATGTCCTGGAGCTTATTTATTGTTGAGGCCACATATATTTATGTTGAGTCATCTGCATACTGAACTAAGCTGGCATGGTGAGTGGAGGTGTGGAGATCATTAACAAATATATTAAGTAGGAGAGAACCCAGGACAGAGCCCTTTGGAACACCTCTAGTAACAGGTTGAAAAGATGAGCAGGAGGGTTGCCATTTAACAGCGTGTTGCCTTCCAGATAGGTAACTAAGTAACAACAACAAGGAGTTTTGTGAAAGTCCTGTTGAACGGAGTAAAATGAGCAGTTACTGGTGAAAAACAGTATCAAATGCCTTTGACAAGCCTAAGAACATGGTGGACACAAGCAGACCATTGTTTCTATGTTGGTTTATTATACTGCAAAAATGCAGTAGTGCAGCAGTGATGCTGTGCTGGGGACCTAAAGCCATGTTCCATTTTTGAGAGCAGGTTATTTGAGGTTAGTTATTGCAAAAGCTGCATACAGATGCATTTCTCTAATATTATGGAGAGGGGGGAGAGAATTGCTATTGGTGCAGCTATTAAACTCTGTAGATGTGCCGCCTTTGTGCAGTGGTATGATGTAGGGTTTATTTTACAGTGATGGGACGTATCTTTCTTCTATGGACCTTTTAATTAGTATGGACACAGGGAAGGCTATGACTTCTGTGTAGTTTTTAGGTAGTCTGATGGTTGTTGGTCTACAGCTACAGAAGTAGTTTTAGTTTAAGGAGCAACTTCATTATGAGTTAAGTAGGTACTGGACTAACGTTGAAAAACTGTGGGTGGTTTTGACTGGACAGAGGTAGAGAGAGGGAGCAGATGTATTAGGGTGTAAGAAATATAATATTGATTGTATAAAGTAGAAATTAAACTGGGTGGGGATAGAATCTTTCATACTTTCTGTTTTTGGAGTTTGAATGGTCATCTTGCCAGGGTGGAGCAGTTTATTTAGTGATGACCAAAAACATTTTGGGTTGTTTTTAAGCTTGCCTTGCAGCTTAGTATAGTATGTTTGCTTATTCTGTTTGAGAAAAAGTTTTGAAAGGTTTCTAAGATATTTAAACTGTTGGAAGGCATTTTGAGTTCTTTTCTATACCAGTTTTTTCCAAACTTTATTGCTTTTTCTCAACTTTTTTTTTTGTTTCTTTTGTCAGCCATGGTGTGGGACTTGACTTTACTATTTTATTATGTACTTATGCTAGATTATTTAAGGTCTGTAAGAGTATGTTATAAAAATCTTCTACAGCAGTATCTAGTGGCATTTTTCTAAGTACATTCCAGTTATATTGTTTTAGTGTTTCATTGAAAATATCTTTGCTGAAATTGGTTGTAGTTCATATTTGATTATAGATAATATATATATCTAGGTTATGGTGACTTCTAATGGCATATGTTGGTATGCGGTCACTTAAGATATCCGAAAGATAGCCTACTTTTGTCAGTTTGTGTGGTTTGTTTGTAAGAATCCAGTCTAATATTGAGTTTCTCCATGAAGTTTTATTGATTCTAATAGGTGTTGTTATTAATTGTCTTAAGTTGTACAAGTTTATGGATTCAGTGAGGGGTAGTGGAATTTATGGGATGCCAGTCTATATTTATGTCTCCAAGTATTACATCATGGTTAATTTGTTGGGATATCCAATACAGGATGCTTTCAGAAGTATTAATATTATTCCCTGGTGGTATCTAAATTGCTGTTAAAGATATACTTTTCCTATTGTTGATTTTTAGGAGTACTATTAGAAAAGCTCAGCATTGTTAAATCTGGATATTTCCTGTGGAAGTAAGGTGATGGTTAGGGAATTTTTATAGAGGATTGCTACACCACCTATACAATTGTTTTCTCTGTTATGCCTGAGTATATAGTATTTTGGGGGGGGGGGTCTCATTATCCTTTGTTTCTTTTTTTAACCAGGTTTCAGTAGTATGACTACATCAGGAGTGTAAATGGCAAGGTAGGCATGCATGTCATGGATTTTATTGTGCATACTTCTTAGATTAATATTTAGGAAGGTGAGTTTGGATTCTGTTTTTTGTTGAGATGTATTAGATGACTGATTTATTTTGGGGATGTAGGTGATGGTTTTATGAACAGTGGGAGCTGAGTTGGGGTAAATATCTCCACTAATTTTCTGAATTGATATTTCACATACGGAAGAATGTGGTCAGTTATATTTTGTTTTTGGTTTGGTATTCGAACATAAATTTGGATACTTAGTTTTGAGATATTTATAGATAAATACATCAGATATGGATTGTAGATATGGATTGTTTGTAGAAAGAAGGTGTTAAAAGAGAAAGACAGGCTGGGTAGATGGTGATATTCTTTGTGAGAATTGGCTGAAGCCCTCTTCTGGAGGGAACTGATAGTATTGTTTTCAGGAATATGTTGGTGGTGCTATGGAAATATAAATGTAGATTAAGAGGTGATACATGGGAATTGGGGATAGGTAGAGGAGTGGAGTGAGCCCAAGCAATAGCAAGGGCGAATGAAGTGGATTGAAAACTTGACATGGATACAGAGAAAAAACAATCAGTGACTGAACTTAAGCAGCCAGAAATCTGCTGAGAGATAAGTAAAAGGAACAACACAGTTTGAAAGGCTTCTGTGATAGTAGATGAAAGTCTTGATTTTGTTGCTGTAGGATACAGTTTTAGTAGGAGAGTTAGAAGTATTGTTGTGTTCAACATCATATCTGTGTATAGTGTAGTAAAAAAAAAAAAAACTGCAGCGTGCAAAAAGAAATAAGCTAAAATAAGTTGTTTTTTTTTTAAAGGATTTGCTGATCAAAGAGGAATGACAGATGATACCTTAATCGGGGGCACAAGCTTATCTGTGCCTGACCTCTGACCATCTAAGGCTCCAGATTGATTGCTTTGTCCCATGCAGGCCAAGGATAAAGCAGTAAGGCAGTTACTATCTACATGCTTTTCCACGGTCCATGTCATCGCACAGCATGTAGAAAAATGGATGGAAAGGGAAGTGGCTAAAGGAAAGGAAAGGAAATAACCCCACAATCCTTAGCCTCTAGCCCTCTTACAAGCTCCCACTGCCACAGGGACTGGCCATCTGCAGCAATAGCGCACCTAATAACCCAGGATCCAGTACTACTTGGAAATGCACTGAAGCTGCAAACTGCAAAAAAAAGCCCTCCTTAACTACTTTTTTGCACAGACAGACACAGAAGGAACTTCACCAACAGATATTTGATCTACAAAAACTTTACAGGTAATGCAGAAACTTAGTACAGTCAGGAAAAACACTGTATCCATTTCACAATCTGTATTCAACTTATTGCTTCAACTCCTGTTCAACAGCCGATTGTTTTCATTATTGTTTTTGTTCGCTTTTCCGTAAGCTGCCCAGATGACCGTCAGCCATCCATTTATTGGGCGGCCAACATTTTCCTAAACCCTCATTACCCTTTTGCATGATCTCTTCACAATGGCAATACACACTGTGTAAACCAAAAGTTCAAAGCCATTTTTCCATTTTCAGATCACATACCTGCATCAGCCCCCCTACCACCCACAGTCAGCAACAACGTTGTTGAGGCACACCTTATCTCAATTCTCGTGGCGAAACCCGCGGCGCCGACATCATCTGCTTGAAACTCTTACATTCTCTGGTTCCCTGTCCATGCGCGCCATACCCACCCTCAAGGGGGGGTCACATTTTTGAACTATTATTACGGAGATTTTACAGTGCCAGTGGCAAAATCTTTTTGAGCGCGTTGCGGAGGGTGGTGGGGTAAGAGCAAGATAACATGCTGAAACTGTTGCTGACCAGAACTAACACCTCTTTACTAATGGGTAGAACACTTTTCAGATGAGAGAACAACATCCTGGTGGAGTGGAGAAAAAAAGTGATTCAGAAAATTGTCAAGAGAAAAGCGGGCCCAAAGAAAGGAATAGACCACTAGCTTTTGATAGCAACACCGACAGCAGTCCAAATAAAGAAAGAATATCGTGGATCCATCTGAACACATTTAACATGAAAAAACACGAAAAAAGTTTGAAAATTCTGTCCCTTGAGGAACACTGATTAGTTTGAATAGTGTTGTTACTTAAATATCTGAATATTGTAGCAATGCAGAGATGCAGAGAAGGGAGCAAAACTTCCTACAAAAGCATTCCAAAATAATCTTGTTGTTAATATGTGATTGTTACTTTTCTGTTTTTTGTTTATTTTTACCCATTTTCAAACAAGACTAGCCAAGTAAGAGGAGACCATCGCCTTTTAACCATCCAACCAAGCTATTAGTATACATATCATCTCTATCTTTAATCAATCAAATTGTTGTTGCATATATCGCTATCCCTACTGTCATGGTGTCTAATGTTAGTTAGTACAGTCCCTTTGGGGGCAAATGATACATGGACTAATTTACTATTTGAAACTTCAAAGCTGGTAAGATTAAGGTTTGATGGGTCAGTGGATTAAACATATAATTCATAACTGTACAATAGATGTATACATAAGCACTGTACAACGATAAGCAAGAGTGCTAGTTAATAGTACAGGGCTTGTTAATGTAAATGACTTTCTTTGAAAATGAAATGTGTGTATTGTCTTTTTGTTTGAAGGCTGCAAGATAAAGGAAAATCATCTGTTCCAGTCAATATTACACTTAAAGTTGTAAATTTGTTTTATCTTATGTGGTAGGAAAGCATACAAATAAAATGGTTAGAAATTGGTCAGGCAGTGCTTTTTGGTTATTGTTAGTCCGATATCCCCCGGACCAGACTAACAGTCGTAACAGTAAAAAAAAAATTGCACTTGAGTGTTTGCACAACTGAGCAATGTAAGGAGGTTTTTATGGACTTTGAAATGCAAAAGCCACCCAACCCCCACAGATCAGAAAAACAATGAGAATAACTAAGCCAGGATGTAGGGGTGCAGATGTGGAAAAATATTTGGTCAGAACTGAAAGTGTTTGCACAAGCAGAGAAAAAAACATAAGGAAGGGACATTGTGGACTGCTAAAAACAGTAAATGTAACAAAGTTAAAGGAGAAAGTACCACTAGGACTGCTGTGGTCTAACAAAATAGAGCTATTATAGTGGACAAAGTTCTTTGTTGTAGGCTGCCATATTATTTACAATTTACATAAAAATGTATCCCACAGACTGGTGCTCAAACTGCAGGCTTCATTGTTACATACATATCTATTAGCATGCATGGACACTTTTATAACAAAATACAAACACAGTAAAGAGAGAGTTGAGTGCACTGAGTCAATGTTGACTATGCACAAATACTAGTTCAAAAAAAGTGGTGTAATAGATGTCTTAGGCAAGGAGAATAGAGTTGTATGAGCACCATTTAAAACTGCTTTAAATACATACTGTAATTCTACTACAGACAATCAAAACTAATGAATAATTATCTCATTCCCTTTTGTACAGCTTAAGTGTGTACTTTTAACTCTCAGTGAGTGTGGCTTCAGCCTTTTAAAAATAAAGCTAACACCTTACAGTTCAAACAAATATTCATATCTCTGGTACCATAAGTGTTACTAGAAAACTGTATATGGCAAACTATTCAGAATAAATTAATCTTTACATTAGCTGCATTAATTCAGTTTGATGTTTTAAACTGGATTTTGTAAGCCAAAAAAAGGCAGTGAATATTAATTTTGTAATGTTGTATAAACAGCTTATGATATCTCAGTAACCAAACAAGACACAATGCCAGCAGGATTTTCTTCAACTGTGAGCTTTCATATGAAGCTATGCAGTTCTGTGTTACCTGGATGCTGAGAAATTTAGAGAAATATAAAAATTATTACAATACAAATAAACAGTATACAAATAATATTCGATATCTCTTTAACTGCATTAGAGAGGTCAAATATCAGTACAACTGTTTGCGCCATCATGTATGCTTTAAGATGAAATCTTTTGATCCTAGCATGGCTTTGGAATTAGTAATACAAATATGAGCGAGCAATATTTGATGCCTAGAGGCAACAGTAGGAGGTAACTGCAGAAACACATGGAGGCACACTCAGCTGTAATTAGTTTAACAATAAATAAAAAGCCAACAGAATGAATTAAAAATCCTAGCAATGTGCAGAAACAATTACAAATAATTATGCCAACCATACACATATTAAACATAATACAAATATACCAATGTTTAAAAATTGCTTTTAAATATATTTTAAATAGATTTAATAATTCAAAATAATGTTAAACATTTATTTTAAAACAACAATAATACATGATATAAAAATACAACACGAAGAACACCCACCATTTAAATCATATTTCCTTGAGTTTTTAAAATGCCAGCAAATGAGCAAAAACATTGATACCTGGTCTATTAACAGCATCCTATCCCAATTGTTATAATGTCTCTTTATGCTATAACACACTTTCAGTGTCACCCTCCTTGTCATTTACATATACCCTGTCAATGATAAAAAAAATAAAAATCTCTTAAAATTCTCACAACCCATAGAGTGTCTAAATAGAGCATTGGTCAACTTCTTGTTTTTAACATCATTAACATGTTCACCAATCTGCTCTTTTAACCTTTGTACTATTTTACCTATGTAAAATGCATTACATGATGCACAAGAAGCAAGGTAAACCACCAGTTTAGTGTTACAATTACTCCTCCCACGGTAACCAATAGATCTGTCATAATTATAAACAGTTACAAAGGGGCCATCGTTAATATATTTACACAATTTACATCCACCACGCTTGGTCATCTGTGACCTGACCGTGTTAACTTTAGATCTTGTGTTGGACTCTAGCCATCCCTTTATATTCTTGCACCTGCTACAAATAACCTGGGGGTTCTTGCCCAATTTATTTTTAACTGCAAGTGGAAAGGCCATGTTCCAAGCTATTCTTATTGTTCTAGTGATGGCATCAGCGTCGTAGTTGAATGGTAAGACCACAGCCCCTGTTTTCTCTTCCTTTGATGTAATGGCTTTAACATGGGAATTCATTCCACCCCCTGAGTTTAAAAATGGAGCACCATTACAAAATTTGCTGACACAAATCAACTAACACTTACTTAAAGCACAAGGGCAGAGGTGGTACACAGTTTGTCCTAAACAAATGGTGGGTGGACTGAGAACTCAGGCTGCATATTGGATGAGCCTGATGTGTATGCTTTATGGATGTTTCCAGTGAACCCTGTAGCTTCCTTGTACCTGCTAGAGAGAAAGAGGGAAGGAATGAATGAATAATACAAAAAAAGGTGTTTTAGATTATTTTGAATAGTTGCACAGTTAATATTTCTAAGCTTTTTCTACTGTCTGTGATCCACAGCCCTAAAAACAATTTGTTTTAGTCTACTGTCTAGCATAAGACATCAATTCTGTCTTTTAAAAATATTTACAAAGAAGTCACTGTATTTATTAAGGGAGCAATTTTCCTATTCAAGTCTATTCTACCTTTTCAAAATCTTTACAAAAAGGTACTGTCTGTATTAAGGAAACCTTGTAGTTTTCTTAACTGCATTTTGGCATCATTAAGATGAAACAAAATTATTTCAGCATTCTCAGATTATTAAAAAGATACTCTTCAGAATTATGTTTCTTGAAATTAAAACTATCACTCAGACTCTTGTAGCTGTGACAGAATCATATTTATATCTTTTTGTTAAGTAATTGACTTACACTAGTCACTAAAACTTAAAAAATATTGTGAATTTATTTGCAAAAACAAAAAGTGTTAAGGGTGAGCATGTTGCATGTGAGCCATTGTGATGGGGATCTGATGTAATTCAACCTCTCTTCTTGTGAGGGGGACTGTGAAGTATTTGGTGTGTATATACCCATATAATCAATGTACAGAATAATAGCAGTCTGTGAGAGGCTTGCTGGAAGATGATTTATGAAGAGGCTCACAAGAAGTAATGAGAGAATTGAGCCTTGTGGCACTCCTTTAGTGAAGGGTGTAAGGGAAGATGATCGGAAGTCACTGGAGCTGATTCTTGCTCTTTTATGGACCTCGACATCGAAGGCTTTAGTGATATGAATAAACACTGCTCTTGTAAAGAGGCCCTGGTACATGTTTTTAAGATGATATTAGGTAGCATATAGAAGGTGGATGCAGTGCTGCATCCTGACCAGAAGTCATGCTGGTGACGTGACAGAATGTCATGTATTAACATTATCTGTTAATTGTGTAATGATAGTTTTCTGAGAATGTTCACAAGGATATGCAATACTGATATCAGCTTAAAGTCTTTGGCATCATTTGATTTTTGAGAATTTAATATATGAGTTATAATGAATTACCAAAATATAATACTTTTGGGAGATCTAAACTCCTCCTGGAATTTCTTGGGAAAATTATACTGCTTCATCTATATTTGAATACAGCCTTGGTAACATATTGTCATTATATGGTATGATGCAACTGGTAACAGATATAATTAGAGCAGAAAGTACTCCAGATTATATTATGACAAATAACCCGGGTTTGATTAATAATATGAAGCTGGATCTGCCACTTTTAAATTCAGATCAAAATTCCACTGTTTTTTGATCTCAGGTGTACTAAAGATGACAAGAGTGTAATAAGAAATTAAAATCTTAGTTTAATAGAATACAGGAGACTGAAGGATCAGATACAAAAAATTAACTAGGATGTGTATCAAATAATTCTGTTACTAATTGTTACAAGTTATTTGAGCACTTGTTGTCAACAAGTGTATGAAGGACCATGTCTGCAGCTCCAATCACTGGGAAACTGCCAAGATGCTAGAATAGAGAACTGAGGAAATGTCTTAAGAAGGAAAACAGAAAATTTAGAATATACAAGAAATATTCAACAGTTATGAATAAGAAGATTTACAATAAAGTAAGGAACTAAAAGACAAAATTAGAACATAAAAAGGTCAATATGAAATCAAACTAACCCAAGTTGCATCAAATAAAAAGGACATGTATAAATATATAAACTTATTAAATAATGATACTTTCATCATAAATATATTTATAATAAATTATTATAAATAATTCAGTGATATATGAACCAAGGACTATTGCTAATGAATTTAATAACCCATCTTCATCAACTTAAATCATTTGTTATTATTACCTGCATATGGTGAATGTCTTATCCTGTCTTAGGATATAACAGCAAAGTCTTTACAAAAGTTAATAAAGCATCATCCATGGGATCACATATTATCCCAGGGGCACTGATATTTAATTTGAAAGATATAATTATTGTAATACTACATAAGCTGTTTAATGGATTATTGAGAAATGGATCTGTATTTGATCTATGGAAAACCTCACACATAACACCTATATACAAGAAAGGGAAAAAGGAATTATTAGAAAATTACAGCTCAATTAGCTTAACATGTACTCTTATTAAATGTTTTGAGAGGTCCTTAACAGAACTGATGAATAACACTGGATCATATTTCCCAGCAATTGATATGGAACAACATGGTTTTATCAAGGGAAGGTCAACTTTGAGCAACATGATTAATTTTTATCAGTTGTGGAGGCACTAGAACTGGATTTAGCAGCAGGTGTTAGACAACCAGAGCTACCCAAAGCTTTGGATAAGTTACCATTTTCTGTAATACATAACTGCCTTCATCAAAACAATGTTAACTGCTTTATAACCAGATGGATTATGGAATGGCTATCTAATAGAATGCAATGGGTCAAATACAGAAACATGTTATCTGATTTTTTACTGGTATACTAGGGAGTTCCCAAGGCATCAGTGTTGGGGCTGTTCCTTTTTAATATGTTTTTTTCCTACCATTCCAGAACATAACAATGACATGTAATCTGGACCATTTCTCCCCAGGCCTCCACTGAAAATTTACTCATTCCAAGTTGGTCTTTCCCAGTAAACAAATGTTAAATAAACAAATAAATACATTTCTATTTCTGTAAATATTCTGATGACAGTGGGATACGTCTTGTACTGTATAATGAACAAGATTGTGCAGCTTTGAATGTTTTGATGTAAACATTAGACAAATGGGCAATATCCAGTGGTCTACAGTTTAGCACTGAGAAATGTAATTTTTACAAATAAGATGACATAAAGAATATATTTATCATCAGTTCCTTTGGTTGAAGTTAATCAATATGAAGACTTAGGTATATTAATTACTTCAAATCTCTCTTTTCAAACCATTTAAACTCAGTATGTCCTAAAGCTATGAAATACATTGGTTATAATTTTAGGTCATTATCTACTAGAAGTGAAACCTGTCTGACAAGAATATTCAAATCTTATATAAGACCTATACTGGTAAAACACAAAACACCATGAACTGTTGTAGTAAAACAATAAAACAGGTCACCAGTCCAGAAGTGAAAACCTTTATTAACAAGTAAAATTAAGATCTTTCCTCTACAAATGTCAGAATAAAGTTCAGGTACACAAATACTCCTTTTATCCCTCTAATAAAAAGCCACACCCCCTAGTTAATTGAAAGCATGTGACACAACTCTCAGATATTTGATTTCCAAACTAATCCATGTATCTGTTAAAACATTATTATTTCTACACATTACGCTTTTTCCAAAATTACACAACATTTAAAAAACTTTCATAAATTCCTCATTAACTTAAAATATTCAACAAGGGTGCAACCCAAACATACTTCAATACAGTTGATATGTTAAACACCACTGCCTAAGGCTATAACATAAACATATCTTTAAGTCTTAGGCCACTGTTAATAGAAATAACATTGAGTCCAGAAAATACAGATGCCTGTCACTTTAGTTGCCATTTAATTTCTTTAAACTCCAAAAATAGGTTTTCGCTGCTGGTGACCAGTTTTATTGTTTTACTAAGACCTATACTGGAATATAATAATGTTTTTGGTATGCATACTCAGGGTTAACTGAACATGTTGGAAAATGTACAGATGAAGTTCGCTAAAAGAATTGCATCAATCAGAGATATTGACTATGAGAACAGATGTAGACATTTAAATTTATATTCTGTTTATTACAACTGCACAAGAGGAAGGCTAATTGCAACATATAATATTTTTCAAAATCCTATAATGAGATGTTTGTTTAATATGGATATCATGTCTTCTTTTTCTTCTTCTTTCGGCTTTTCCCAGTTAGGGGTCACCACAGCGGATCACCTATCCGCTCATGATTGGCAGTGGAGTTTTACAGTGTCAAGTTGCCAGCCCGGCGCCCAACCTTCCACAGAAGGCACACACACACACACACACACACACACACACACACACACACACACACACACACACACACACACACACACACACACACACACACACACACACATGCACTCACACCTACGGCCAATTTAGAGTGTCCAATCCACTTACAGCATATTGTTGGGATGTGGGAGGAAACCGGAGCACCTGGAGAAAACCCACACGACCACAGGGAGGACATGCAGACTCCACACAGAAGGCACCCCAGCAAAGGATCAAACCAGGGAACCTCTTGCTGTGAGGCGACAAATGGATATCATGTCTATGACTAATAATTTAAGATGGAATAATATGAATTTTTCAACTGAAATATGCAAACCCAAACTAAAATATTCTTATTCTATTAACTGAATCTCTACATTATGGAATAATATTCCAGTTAATATACATTTGTCGAGCAGTATCAATGAATTTAAGAACTGATTAGATAACTGGATGGGTGACAAAGTATATGTTATATGTAATGGAATCAGTGCTCCTAGTTGGCCTATCAGCCTGAACACTGTTTTTGTGCTTATGAACTTATGAGTTTCACTGCAGTTTTATTCCATATGTAAGACATGATGTTTTGGGAGAGGTAGATATTATATAAAAGTGTTAGAGTGGAAGTGCAATGTCATCTTTACATGGTAATATGAACCATGCTAATAGGGCTACTACTCTAGGGATAGGTATCTAATAGGATTTGCTCCGTGATGTTTGTTATGACCTTTGTAGTGAAGTAGAATTGAGGAGTATAAGGTGGGTGTTTGTTTCCATTTGATCTAGGCTTTATTTCTTGATTTGTAAAGTGGTTTGAGTTTAGCTGTAAGCCATTGATTATTATTGTTCCTGAGTAGCTGAATGACTCTTGGTAATTATTTATTTTGTAGGTGGAGGAGTTTATTATTCAGAGCTGATGTAATAGTTTCAGGGTCATCTTTTGAAAGGATGGTGATTCAGTTGGTGTTATTTATCTCTTCATTCAGGGCTGTGATTTTTTATTTTTGTTTGTTTTTTTTGAGTTTTAGGGCAAGAGACACTTAGAATGAAAGGCCTCATGTTAATATTTGTGACAGAAAACATTATGGAGTTATGATTGGTAAAGATGAAAGGAAGTATATGATTACATACAGTTTTGTTAGGGGAGTGGCTTCCTAAGATGATGTTTCATCTGGCAGGTTCACTGATAAGTATTTGTAGTCATAGGTTGGTTAGGATGTCTGCCACTTTGTTTTGAAGTACCAAAAAAGTTTAAGTTAAAATCACCAGGAATGTAAAAATGAAAAACAGTTACTAGAAAATGGAAACAAAAAACTGAACCAACTGCAACAGAACTACTGAATATTATTCAAGGAGATATAAGAAATGGTAGAGGTATTTTTAAAACAGGGAAAGAGCAATATACATAGAAATAAATTAAATTTGTGGGAACAATACATGCGGAATAGTGTTCTGGAGGTGGAGGAAGTGAAATTTCAGGGAAGGCAGGAACTGAGCAATTTACTTAAACTTGGAGTGAATGAAAGTTGTTAAAAAAGAATTATGGTGTCCTTGACAAATTTAGTAGTTAGAAGGGATTATGAAGTACGGTTCTAAATGTTATGTTGGCTTGCAAGGGAAGGTAAGCAACAATTATTGCTTGGGATGCCCAGCCATTTGTGTTTATTTGTAAGGACTGCCATTTTGGGTCATATGATCATAGGAAGTTACTAGGCTATTGGCCCTGAGGCCCTTATAAGCCTAGCCAAGAGTTTATCCAATGCATAGACAAATCAGCAGGGACATAGGTGGAATCCCAGGCATGTATTTTCTATTTCCCATCCAGTTATCAAGGTTACACTTAAAAAGGGGTAAAGCGGTACTCTGCTTGACATGGAGAGGGAGTCTATTCCATAGATGGGAAGTCACTGAGACACCAATCTGTCATGCCAACAAGTCCTATTGATGTCACAGACCACGTATGTGGGTTACTTGAATGGAGCTTGACTTGCGAATATGCAGCAGTTCCATCAAGGTGATTCCGAGATCACCTTGTATGTCAGACAGAGGTCACCTCTGAGGAGTCTGTATGAAACAGAGTAGAGGGATAGAGCTTTTAGCCTGTGTATGACAGATGTTTGAGGCCCTGGATAGTTCTGGTGAGGAACCTCTGTGGTCTCTCCAGCTGCTGCATGTGCTTTGTGAGGTACATGCTGAATGGGGCATTGTACTCAATAATGGGCCTTATAAGGGAAAAATACAGGGATGTTATGGCCTCCTTGCCCCTGGATGAGATACCCTTACTTATGAGGTGGGCCATGTAGAAATCTTTCCATACAATGGAAGCAACATGGTGGTGACCAAATCCCTCATGACTGACTGTGTGCTTAGGACATTATTAATGTGATAATTTGTGGGGACATCACTCTCCCCAAAGGGGATGATGAAGCATTTTTTTGTCTTCAGCTTGAGGCCATGTTTCTGGCACCAGTCATTTGTTTGGGTAACACCCTCTTGGAGGATGTCCACGTCAATAGAGGAATTGATGACAGCTCCCAGCTTGCAGACATCTGCAGTCTTGGTAAGCCATAGCCCACTGGTTTTGGCCTGCACCTTAGAAAAGTATATCCCAAACAACAGAGGCCCTAAGACTGAACCCTGGGGTATGCGACTTGATATGGGTCTACTGTTTGAGGTGGCTTTCCCTATTTTGACTAGGTGGGTTCTATCAGTGAGCCAGTTAGCTACCCATCTGGTAACATATGGATTGTTGCCTAGTTAAGAGAGTTTATCAATTATGCCCGACTGGGGAATAGTGTTGAAAGCTTTGGCCAAGTCAAGGTAGGCGGTGTGTACTGTCTTCTCCTCATCCGTGGCTTTGGTGACTCAAAAAAATTGACCAAATTTAACAGACATGACCTCCCCTTGATGAAGCCAAACTGTGTGGGATTGAGTGTTTGTAGGTTGCCAATGTCCTTGTTAATGAGGTCCATGATAATCCATCCCATGGCCTTGCAGATCAGGCTAGTTAGGCTGATGGGACTATAATTTCCCAGATGAGACGACACTCCTCCTTTGTGTAAAGGGATGACAGTGGCTGTCCTCCACTCAGCTGGGACAAAACTAGTACTCAGGCTTTGGTTGAATAGGGTGCCTAATGGTGCTGCAAATTCCTGCCTGAATACATGTAGGATGCAGCCTGGGATGTTATCAGGTCTCATGGAGGCTGTAGTTTTTGCCTTTGAGAGAGCAGTGATGACCTGATTCCTATATATAAGGGGAAGGGGTCAGGTACTGGGAATGTCCTGATTTACTGATGGGGGGACAGAGGGGTGAAACTTTCACTGAATCTGTCAGCCAGCAAGTTTGCTATATCTACAGCATTTGTATATGTGGTGCCCTTGACCACCAGTTCTGAAAAGATCAGGGTGCACCTTTGAGATTACGGACATATGTGAAGAAGGCCTTATGATTGTCTCTAGTAGATGTGGCCAATTTGGACTCGAAGTTTGCTTTAGAGGATTTCACTAGTTCTCTTATTTGTTTGTTTAGGCTAAGGAGAGATTGCTTCCAATTGGGGACCTTCTCCTTCTTGGTCCTGGACAGCAATTGTTTTCTTTTGTTATAGAGTTTATTTACTGCAGATGTCAACCAGACAGATTTACTCTTCCTTGCGGAAGATGATTTAGCCGTTCAGGTATTCCTGATTCCATGCATCTATATAAATGTTCGTATAGCAATTTGGTATAGTTCTAGATACTGGTGCCTGTTGCTAGAGAGAGGTAAGGGGCTGTGAAGCTGTTTATGCCATCCCTCAAGGAGGCTGTAATCAGCTTTGGAATAGTTTTTTTAATTTGACCCTACCTAGAGGGGGGTCTAGTTTGGATGAGTTGTATATGCGAGCTATGAATTTTGATTTGAAACTCCAGCAAGTGAAATGTAAAAACTTGAGCAAGATTATCATGATTTTGTTACAGGAGATATGGACTATGAAACTATTGGAGCTAAACCAAAACACTGTTTTACAATCCCTGCATTTTTTTCCCAGTTGCCGACACCAATTCAGGTGCAATCCCACAGATTGACCAGCAGAGGGAGGCTGAAGAGGAAGCACTCTGTAGAGCGACAGCCCCACAATACGAAGATACATCATCAAAGAATTTAGTAGTGAACATTTCAGACTATACTAGGGTTGCCACCTTTTGTTGTGGCTAAAACCGGAGTAAGGCCACACCCCTCACATCAGTAATCCCCCCACCCCACCATTTCTCCTGCCCACACTCCACACATTTTGTGACATCACTGTGACACCCCCTGGTGGGGAACGCCCTCTTTTTCCATTCCTAATGCCTGCTTTCAGCTGATTTACTATGATTTTCCATAAAGAAAGCACAGTAAATCAGCCGATTTATAAACTCTGACAGTCTGTTTCTTTTTTTGAAAGAGAATACCAGAGTTTGTATAGTGTTTTCTGGATTATCAGAGAATCGATTTAATTTCCAGATGGTCCAGAAAAAATGGAGGGGTGGCAACTCTAGACTAAATGTTGTCTAGAGCTGAGCAGACTATCTTAAATAAAGGTTTGTCCTTTATTCCATCTACTTCAGCAGAAGTAAGTGAAACTTTGTTGGACTTAAGATTGTTTGCTCACAATGTTTGTTTGAAGTTGATTTTTGGTAATAATTCAACTTCTGTATCTGAAGAATATTGCCCTAAAGCACGTACCATGTTTATGCCACTTTCTACACCAAATACTGACTTATTTTTAAAATTGTGTGAAAAAGAGATATGTGATTTTTCAAATACATCCCATTGCCAACATTTTTTCAACTTGAGTAGTGAAGTGAGACAAGCTTTAATGACATTAAAAACACCATTTGTATAAGACCCGCTGATAAAGGTGGGGGAGTGGTGGTGTTGAATATGAACTACTAGGACTGTTATATGAAGGACATGTTGAGTAATGACTCTGTCTATCTTAAAATTTATAGAGCACATGTTCAACGAATTGTTTCTAAAGTACATGACATCCTATATGATTTGTTAGTAATTGGTTTAATAGAGAAAGACCTATATGACTCTTTATGTGTTAAATTTCCTGCCTTACCGATAATTAAGGGTCTACCTAAGATCCATAAAGACCCCTTGAAACCTTCTTTGAGGCTTATTGTTACGGGGGCAGGTTGAATCATGGAAACATTGTCTACATATATTGAAAATCAATTAAGACCAGTGTTTAACACCTTGAATACTGTTTTGAATGACACGTCACAATTTTTAGAAGATTTGCATGATCATATAGAGAGCAATGAATATGTGAAAGTTTGCTATATGGTAATGATGGATGTGAGGGAGCCATTCACAAGTATCCCTAATGATTATGGTGTAGAAATGATAAGACATAAGTTAACAGACCAAGCTAATTTTACTAATAATAGAGTACTAGTTATATGTACGCTATTGGAGTTGATCTTAGAGAATAATTTATGTATGGGGATGATATGTTTTTACAGTGATGGGGGGGGTAGCCATGAGCACCCTCTGTGCTAACATGGACGCTAATTTAGTGCTACATGGTTGGAACGAAAATTTTATTTTAGGGGAAGGCATGTATAGAGACTGCATAAAATGTTATCGTTGTTTTGTAGATGATGTTTTTATTTTGTGGGCAGGTTAATAAGGAAGAGTTTACAGCATTTACTTCATATTTGAAAACTATTACCACTTTTTTAAAGTTTACCTCACAAATTTCTGATAGAAGGTTTGATTTCTTAGATGTATGTCTCATTAAAGATCAGGATGGGAATACTGTTACATCTATGTTTCAAAAGGACTGTTGGAGGAATGGCCTGTTGATTAATGGGAGTATGTACCCTATATATATATATATATATATATATATATATATATATATATATATATATATATATATATATATATATTCCGACATAGTTAGGAGTCAATTTATAAGAGCCTCTAGACTTTGTATTAATGATGCAGATTTTCAATAAAAGTAAAGTGCTTTAAGTGGACAGTTTGAAGAATGTGGCTATGACCGTAGAATTTTGGAGAAGGAAAAGATAAATGTGCTGAATTAAAGGGATTGTATAGCCAAGCCTTTCTTTTTTCAAGGAAGACAGTTTAGGAACCCTAAAGGTAATAATGCAACTAAATTTGGTGATAGGGTGAAGGTTCATACAAAATACATGAATGACCTGGGCCCTCCCTATCTGTGACATCATACGAAGAAATTGGAATGTTTTAGTGGTAGATGATCAGATACCTGACATTGTAGGACCTACCCCCAGCTTTTTATTTAGGAACAGTAAAAATCTGAAAAGACAATTATGTGATAGGATCACTAAGCCCTTGGACATTAGGAGTGACTTTAAGGTTGGGACTTTTGCCTGTTTAAGTTGTAGGGCTTTCCATATTATCTGAAAACAGCAGATTTTTGTACATCCAAAATTTGATTTTACCTTTACACCAAGGAGTTATGCAGACTGTAAGTTTGAAAATTTTGTTTATCTGGTCACCTGTGAATTATTGACCGTTGCCTAAGGGATAGAATATATGAGCACCTTTATAGTACAGATAGACATAAAATTGATAATGCTCTAGCAAATCATACTGAGTTGTTTCCTTTACATAAATTTAGATTTAGAGTAATAGACCAAGTATGCAATAATGTTAGAGGAGGTCCCATTTCACTATGGTTAGAAAGATTGGAGCTTTTTTGGCAATTAAAGCTGAATGCTCATTGCCATCCTGGCCTTAATGACAAATGCACAATAACATGTTTATTAAAACTAAAAAGTCTGGATAGATAGATAGATATATGGTATGCTGTTTTTGCATCCGTATGTGTGCGTGTATATGTGCTTATATATACATATATACATACATATATGCATCCATATGATGCTGTGAAATTAAAATGTATATATATATATATATATATATATATATATATATATATATATATAGGGTATTTATTGTTATAATATTGTATTTAACAAAAATATCTTTATTTTAAAGATTTATTAGAGTGGTTAAAATGTTTTAAAATGCATTTGTATTTGAATGAGTGTGAAGTTATTTATAGATGCCGAATGTTTGAATATATATGTTTTTAATTAATTAAGTGAAGCTTATTTATTAGATGGATGATATTGTTTTAAGAATTGATCATGTGATTTTTTTAAAATGGTATTTAAAGGTTAGAGTCAGTTGGTTGAATGTATCTGAAGAAGTCCAACAAATTAGTTGGATGAAAAGCGCTTCATTAAAGTTGGTGTCCTATTTAGTACCTGGTTTTGTTTTGTTTTTTCTCTTGTAAGTTTACAGAGTGTGACATTTTTTTGGCACCTGTGAATTATGTTTGTGTTTCTATGTAGGGAAAATGAATAAAATGTTAAAGGACAGAATTAAGAGGCAACTTTATATTAGAGTTTTGAATGTTAATAATGCTTTAGCTAAGCATGTAAAAGAAAATAATGGACATACCTTCTTGTTTAGAGAGTTACAAACTGTGAAGTTGAATAAGAGGGGTGGGGATTTAATTAATGTGACAGAGATGGATGGAACAAAGTGGATAGTGTGATTGCAAGCTGACAAACACCCTGGGTTAAATGGGTGTTTGCCTTTAAAGCCTATATTGAAAGGCAGGAAATTGAGGTTTTAATTGTTTTATTAGTGTATATAAAAAGGGTTTATATGTAACTGCGATGGTGGTGCTGTGGTAGTGTTGTCACCTCACAGTACGACGTTGTCCTGTTCGATTCTCAGCTAGAGCGTCTTCTGTGTGGAGACATGTGTGAATGGGCATACCTTCGTTGAAGGTTGTGCATCAGAGCTGGCAACTCGGCACGTAAAAATCTACTGCCAATCATTAGCGGTCCGGAGTTCCGCTGTGGCGACCTCTAACCAGGAAAAGCCGAAAGACACAACATACAAAAAGGGTTTATACTGATTTTATTGTTGAATCTGATGAAGCATTTGATATGCAAAAGTGCTTATTCTCTGTGTGTTTTTGGAAATTAAAAGTTTTTATTCTCAGCCGTGGTGACTGCCTTTTATGTTTTGTATTGATTTTACAAGGGAGGATGATACTCCAGGGATGCTGCAGTGGTTACTCATGTTGGTTAATACCAAGTCCAAGATATTATCACCTCTTGTGGGGGTATCAACTAGCTATTCCAAAGCATTTGCATTGACAAAATCGAGGAAACTCTGTACATTTGTGTTCTGGCATGAGTAGTTCTTCCAGTCTATGTTTGGGTAGTTAGTCATCCAAGATAAGAGTAAAGGGTTGAATCTTAATAGATTCAAAGAGGTCTAGATAGGCAGTTTGGGCATCTTGAGTCAGATCTGTGGGCCAGTAGCTAGCTATGATTTGTATAGGAGACTTGTTAATAGTTAACTACATCTGGACTGTCTCCTGTGCATCATACTGTTTGACCAGCCTGGAGGTGTGCATGTCTTTAATATATATTGAAGCTCCACCTCCTTTGGCTTTACTACCCACAGTTTGGGGTCTGAATGTATAATAGGATGAGTAACCAGGTATGGCTGGGGAGCTCTCCGCAGCTTTGAACCAGGTTTGTGTGACTGAGCAGATGTCAGCATTTTCAAGGGTTATGAATGCTTGCAATGAGTGAAGTTTCATGTTTAGACTCCTAGCATTTAACAGCATGACCTTTAATTTGGGTTTTGTTGAAATTTTTATGTTGGTAGTTTTAATCTCATCACTTTTCTAAAAAAAGGCACTATGGGGGAGGCAAGTGCCTAAAACCCAAGTGAGACAAATGCAGGCCAGCTCTGGCAAAGCATCGTGGTCTGTCGATCATATCTTCCTAGGCTGTCAGGTACTGGACCCCCTAGAATGACACCAGAAAATAAGCCAATTATTAAAGTCAATCATTTTCTGTTTGTATTGAGGCATAATTCTGGGTGACGGTAGAATGCTGCCTAAGGCTAAGGACATATTTGCCTGGGACACATTCAGTGAGTTCAATCACATCTCTCTTCATATAGTCCAGGCAGGTATGTCACAAGTCATTCACACCAACATGGATTATGACGGAGACATAACAGTACCTGTTGTTGAGAGACTTGAGTGCGTGTGTGATATGGCGGATTCTGGCCCCTGACAGACAACTAACTGTGACTTTCTCATTATCCAGACTGGTGAGAGGCACATCTGTGTATCTAACAATGGAGTCTCCTGTGACTAATATGTTGGGTTTATGGTTAGGACGTAGTGGTTGTGAGCCACAGGTGCGTGAACTATGTGTGTTATGTGGTGTGGAGGGCTGTGGAAATCACATGTGTTTTTACCTCAGAGGTCTCCTTTGTTTGGGTATGTTTTTGTTGAGGAAAAACACATATATGGGTGTGTGTTGTGTAGGTGGGTAATATTTGAGGTGTAGTGACTGTGTTGACAACCTTCTCAGTATGAGATATACTGGCTTGTGAGGGAGAGAGCATGGACTCTAGGTTCCTAACGTAACTGCATCTCTCGTAAATTGTGTTCCTAGGTGGTAGCAGTAGGTGGTTGTCTGTGTACATAGCAGTTGCTACACTGTCACAGGATGTCCATATCAACCAGACTGGCAGGAGAAACTGTAGGAAATTGTCCATCCACACTTTTTCAGAATCTGAGAGAGAAGGCCAGGGAGATCTAAGGAGTTAGCCTAAAGCCCAACTGCTTAAACCAAAACTAAGAGGCTTAGAATAACACTTACAATTTAAAAAGGCCATAAACAAGCAGTAACTCATCCAACAGAAAAGATGCAATTGAACACTTTAGAGAATAAGCCGCAACAGTTAGCAGAAAAAGCAAGATGAAGTAAAGGAGCAGGAGGAGGAAGCACAACTACAGTAAAAGAAGCTGAATAAAGAGTTGTTTTTTTGTTAGTAAAGTGGAAAGGGAGAGTGGAGAACTAGAATAAAATTCATGGTTAAGGAACTAAGAGGTTTGCCCTTCCCAAATGATCTCTGTATTAGGTAGAATGAGCTAATGAGATGGGACAGGGAGGAGTGTCCCCTATCAAATTTACAGTAGAGGCGGGCAACAGCAAAAGCCACAAACTATAAGAACACAACAGCAACTGGGTGGGAAGGTGGGGGAAAAACAAAAATTCAACCACAGATCAGCAAATATATAAATAGAGAGACAGAAAAGTAAATAATTCAGTCAAACAAATAAAAAAAAACAATGCAGTACTGACAAGCAAATAAATACAACCAGTGCAGTGCTGATAAGAAACACTGAACAATTAAATATAGTGCAAAATATACTTATGCAGCTCTGTAATTCAGATTATTTAAGAAGCACTCTCCGTCAGGCACAAATGGAGCTCTAGCAGGATGAGCAGGGATTCACTCAAATGTAATATTTTTATACCAGCAAGATAAAAGATCCTTCCAAAGCCGCACCCTGAGACAAACGGATAACACAGAAGCTGTATGACCAATTTTACCTCTCTGGACTGAGTAAAACCACAAACTCCCAGTAAGGGTGGACAACAGCAAAAGCTACCAACTTTAAGAACACAACCGCAATTGGGTGGGGGAAAAACAAAAATTCAACCACAGATCAGCAAATATATAAATGGAGACACAGAAAAGTAACTAAGTCAGTCAAACAAATAAATAAAAACATTGCAGTAAACTAGTGCAGAACTGTTACACAAATAAATAAAAAACAATTCAGTACTGATAAGCAAATAAATACAACCAGTGCAGTGCTGATAAGAAACACTGAATAATTAGATAAAGTCCAAAATATACTTATGTAACTCTGTAATTCGGATTGTTTAAGAAGCACTCTCCGTCAGATACAAATAGAGCTCTAGCAGGATCATGATAATTTTTGGAGTTGCCTTTATATATATATATATATATATATATATATATATATATATATATATATATATGTGTGTGTGTGTGTGTGTGTGTGTGGGTCTATATTAATTCATCAAAGGTCCACTTCAGTGAACATCTGTTCATCAAACAAAACCATCGAACATTCACTTCACTGAAAGCTCACATCAGCTAAGAATTTAGACAGGGAAAGGAACTAGTTGGCCAGCATAAGGAAATTTGTCCTTTTCCCCAATGTAGTGTAATCTTGGAGTTGGGGAGTGTGGTGGGCATAGCCCAACACCTTGGTAGGTTTAAAATGCACCGATGTGTGTTACAGGGAAATGTTGGGCAAGTAGTTACTTTCCCCATGTAACACCTTCAGTGAACTAAACTTTTGCTGAAATGAATGTTCAATGTTTTTTGTTTGATGAATGGAGGTTCTCTGAAGTGAACCTTCAATGCACTAATACAGACCTCTCTCTCTCTCTTATTTATATATATATATATATATATATATATATATATATATATATATATATATAAGGATTCCCTTCATAATCTCGAAATACTGAAATATCGAATTTCAGTATCTCAAGACCATGAAGTCGAAAATCCAAATAACTGAAACCAAAAAAACCACGAAACCCAAACTCCCAAAACCACAAAACCGTGAAAAGATGCAGCACACACTACACAACACATACAAACGCACACACACCTCCCGACACTGTACAAAAAGCAATACAACACACACACACACACACACACACACACACACACACAACTAAAGAAACACACACACCTACCCTTACTATATGCCTAATATATACCAACTCCAAGGTCGTACTACACTCCATAACACAGATAACCCAGCAACACACATTCCGCACACCCCCGCACAAACACACATCACAGACATGCAAACACCACCACTCCCAACACTAACACACTCACACTTTGACCTACCTAACCTAATCCACACATAAAATGTCCCAATACACTCACAAAAACACAATCCCTCCCCAAAACCCTAAAATAACACTCACCTAATGCGCTATCCATACTGTGGGTTTGACATTGTCGGAGTCGACATTTCCGGATTCGCGATTTCCGTCTGTTCGACTTTATAGGCTCGAGATTCTGAAATTCAATATTTCAGGATTTCGAGCTTATGAAGTGTTTCTATACATATATATATATATATATATATATATATATATACACATACATATACATATGTGCACACAAAGACAGACACACACACACATACACGCACTACACACACACACACACACACACACACGTTTTAAGTAAGAATACGTTTTTCTCATTTTCTCTGTCTTGTTGAATGTATTGCCTCCATTGCATAACGTAACTTTTAGTTTGCTGGCTAAACTGGGGGAAGAACTAATGTGGTTTTATATTGTCTTTTGTGGCCATGAGCTGGGTTCTGTAAGGCTGAGCAAAAATAGTATGGTGAATTTGGGTTTTGCCTTAAGGAGTATCTAGGGATTTGCCTTATGGAATATCTAGGGAATTTTATTCTAACAGCCTAGTAGGGGCAGATCAATACAAGAGGATCTCAGGATAGTTAGGTGGTACAATCAGTGCTGCCCCATGAAAGGTACAACAAATCTGCTTTTCTGTTGGTGAGGTTGTGGAGGTGAGAAATAAATGGTGATAAGTATGAGCATGCCTGGGCCAGTAACTGATTATGTTGTTTATGAGGATCATACTATGGAACAAATGTATCACCAGCTGCTAAGATTATACAAAGTACAGAATTAGGACATTTTGTCATCAATCTCTAGATCCAAAACTATGTTCCTTCTTGCTGTTCTCAAAAGTCTTTTCTATATTTGCCTTAGCTATACTGGCATCACATTATGGTTTCTTAACAAACTTTGGCCGTTATGTCAAAAATGTGCAAAGTTTGTTACCAAGTCCACCATTAGGATTCACTACTTTAACATGTTTGCAGCACTAAATTATCACTTGTGTAAGTAATGAAAATACTGAAAAAACAGTTTGACGTACTCTCACTTAGACATTCTAGCTTCATCCAAATTTTCTTTAACCTGTTGTACCACTTTTGGTCCTCTATTAAAACAAAAGCATAACGCTTCTTCCAATATCATCATTCAAATTCTTTTGGACTGAAGAAGAGTTACTACATACCACTGATCTGTTAATTTTCCTAACCTCACCCCCACTATTATATTTCTGAAGCTGCTCTCCTTGTCTTGTAATGCTTGTTATCCAGTAAACATTTCATATGCTGTAGCTATTTTTAAAATATCAAGCTTTGCCATCCAAGCATAGTGACTCCACCCTCTTGCAATTAACAAAACTCATCAAGG
Organism: Protopterus annectens; assembly: GCF_019279795.1. NCBI lineage: Eukaryota > Metazoa > Chordata > Ceratodontiformes > Protopteridae > Protopterus > Protopterus annectens. The sequence continues at coordinate 588,664,035 of NC_056747.1, read as the reverse complement.
AAGGCAGGCTGCATTTCAAAACCACTGATGATATGACAATTTATACTGAGTGAGAACCCTTGACTCCTAACCCTGATAACAAATGAGAAAATTAGATGAGGTTATTTATTTATAAACTGAAGTTACTCATCACATTACATGTACATCATATTGTTCAGAAATCCTCAGAGGAATATGCACTTCTGCAAACAAACCTGTCTTTTAATCAGCTCATATCGAGCTGACCACTGGTTTGGGCTCATGGACACTGCCCGAAGCTTTAGAAGCTGGCTGGCTGTTATATCCTATGCTGGACATAACCCATATAGCTAAGACTACTGCAGCAGTGATCATTCGAGCATCTACTGTTATTGCAAGTTTAGTTGCACAACTGTACTTTTTAAAACATTCCTGGAATGCATGCTTTAAATTTAGTTACACAAACAGCTTCTGACACTGAGCCAACTTTCCTCAGTCAGTATATCCAGTGTATTACTTATGTAAATCTTGCTTATCTAGCCTACATCTATTCTACATAAATATCTTATTATGTCTACATGCATTTCCGGATCTAGTGCGTGCATTACCAAAATTAACATTATGTAATATTGTCTATTGGTTTCCATTACATAACACATTATTTTACTTTTATCATTTGGACAGGAAGTTTTATCAGGCAGCTTATCTTGATGAAATAATGATTTTATTTCACACATACAGCTACTGTTCTCAATGTTTTTATATTACAAAGTGGTTCTAAATTACCTTCCAGTGTTCACGTTTTACATTTCAAACATATCCAACAACCACCACATTTTCCTCTATCAGTGTTTCCAATGCAATTTTGTGAATCTTGCTATCTAGCCTCTTTCAGTCAACATACTTATCCTGTTAATTCTGGGTGCATTCCCAGATCAAACACATATGTAACCAATTTTATACAATATTATGAAACAGGTTCACATCATATAATATATTATGTTTCTTTTTCATGCATAAATAAGCAACAAAGAGATTCTGTAGTTTGAAATTTGGGGCTTTTATCAGATAGCATGCAGTATAGGTCCCAATTCAATTAAATATAAACCTTCCTTTTCAAGTAAAAATTTGACATACCACAGTTATATTATTACCTTTATATAAATCAAATAATTAGCTTTAGTAATATTTATTGATTTTAATGCTATTAATGTATCATTCAGTATTCAATTCACATTTTAAGACCATCACATCCTTTACCATATTAGCATTTGTCCTTTTTAAGCAGTGTCATCAATATTTCCAGTCCACTATTTTTACGGAATCTTCCTTTTTTTGTTTTTTTGAAAACTGCTTTATCTTTTTTGGTTTATCTTTTGGAAAACAGGAATGGGCTTTGCAGGGAATGAAGCATCTATTTTTGGCTTTTCTATACCTGTTGACTGATTGCATATGTCCTCACCAACTTCTCCAGCCTCCATCAATTATATTTTCTTTGTCAGTTCATCTTCTACCTCCTGAAGATGATTTGTGTAGTTTTTAATCCAAGTGGATACAAGACTCAAAGTAATGCAGGGTATGATATTGTAAAATGAAGTTTCATTTCTCTGCAAAGTCCTATGGAAAAAGAAAAGTATTTATTTTTGTTTTTGAAATGAAAAGTCATTATTCACATAAACCCTAGTATTTCCAACCATTAAGATTGTTACCTTCCTCCACAAAACATAAAGGATTTCCTTCTTTAGCAGCTATTTCTACAGTTTAGTCAGTATATTGCTGTTACTCTTGATCTTATCATTATCAATGGAAGATCCAGTCCATGGGCTGTGACACTGGCTCAAAGTATTTATAATCCTTCACTTCAGTTTGCTCCAATGTGCTGTGAATATCAAATTGTCTGTGTGTGACTTATCCTCAACTTCAGTCAGCTTCTGTGCCATTTGTTCCTAATTTTATTGCTGCTCCACCATTTTTTTCTTTCATCTCCTTTTTAAGCAATTTTTTTCAATGCCTGGTTAAAAACATCTATTTCGTGCAGCCCTCTGTTATTTGTCTGTGTATATTCCAACAGTGACTCACTTATCTAGAAAATCCCAGAATTAATTTGATCAATCTCTCTCGCCAGGGTGAATGAAACGTTTTTTTTTCCTTTTGCTGTCATTGCCATCTGCATTTCCAAGTTTTGTTCCACCACAGTGCTCTCTGTCCCCCTCTGGAATGTACAGTTTCTCTTCCTTTTACTTCAGGTTTTCTGTTCCTTCTTGACATTCAATGATTCTAGATGTTATAGATCCTTCAATGAAACAATTCTATTACCAATTGACAGTGGTTTTCAGGACTTTGCTAATTTAAACTGTTTACTGCCCAGATATCTGTTTTGAGCTGCTAGCACTGTTACTGCTGCCTCTGCTACCGTGGGTCCAAAACAGCTCATTTTAAATGCACACAGTATCATTATACTCATGAAGTACATAATTTTATGTCTGCACTGTAGTCATTCTCCTCCTGAAAGAGTATATTCTAAACACAAATCTAAGATCTGATAGTAGGTACTAACTGGAATGTACTAGCAATTCATTTGGTGATCCTGCTTTCAGAAAGTATATGAGTAACATATGGAATGCTCACCTTAGCAAAGGTAATAAAAATGCTGCAATTCATACCTACTCCATTTGTCTTTGGGCTATTCCCAGACTCCACCAATAAACACGTTACAACTTTCATGACTTTGCGACCCGCTTTATTACAATATGTCAGACACCTCAATATCAGTGATCCTTATTAACACCAAATAACACACATCGCGTATTACCATTGCATAAAACTGGGCAGCGTGATAGACCACTCACCTTCCTCTTACACACTATAATAACTTCAACCACACATCTTTACAGAGTGTTAGACTGTTCATGACAGAGTTATTAGCAGGTTCCCACTGCTCACTAACACAACTTAACCTTAACTACACCAGACAGCATAACACCACTCACCTAGACCAATGACAGCACCAACTGAAAATGAAAAGGCCATTTTTCCACCCATGAGGCTGCTTCACAGCCTGTTCCCCCCTCAAACCTATCAATTGTCTCCCATACAAAACCTGTACAAGAAAGGAGAGCTGCAGACTGAACATGTCCAACCCAATATTGCTAAGTTGCACTCCATCACCACAGAACCAGGCCATGTCCCTGTCCTCAAAACCCTAGTGTTCCACTGCAAGAAAGCATAAAGTACCACTCATGCTAGTCACCCTATGGTTAAGAAACCTCTAAGTTATCTCCATTGTCTTAAACTTAACAGCACCTCTCCAAACCGACCTGGGAATTTTGGTTGGCCAAACCACTTTAGTCCCTAGGGAACTCCTGCACAACGACTGCCAAATCCCTTAACAAAACTGTAAGGAATCTCCTTTTAGATAATGCTGCCAATGTCTTTACCTACCAGATGAATAACTATCCTAAAAGGTTCCCAGAACTGCTGTATTGCTACTTCCAATGCTTGTAACAATTGACAGCAATGCATACCTCAAAAACTACATCACTGGGCTTGCCATTGCATTGGATTCAGGCCCAAATTCACACCACTAGGATGCACTTCCACTCTTCCAGCTACCCAGTAAATGAAAGTGGCCCAATATGGCTAAAAGCTTCCTTCCTGCAAAAGAAACACACACCATTAATCAATTAATACAACTATGTTATACTTTTATGCTAATAAATTCAAAAATGCCCAAAACTGCAATCTCCCTGCTCTTTTAATCACCTCCACAGACGTATCTTCTTAATCCAAATCAGATGCCCTTCTTATTCTGAAAGAATGAGTGGCATAATTATTTTTTGAGACTGCTTGTGCTCTCAACATCATCCTCATACAAGATACAAACTTTTAGCATCCACCTTTTTCCCTTCAAATCCCAGAAACTAAACATTCCAGTCATTTACTAGATACCTGTCACCACTCTTTAGCCCATGGCACCAGGCATAACAATTGCCTTCTATCCTCTCACCACTCTCTAGGGCATGTCACCAGGCATAAGAACTACACTCTATCCCCTCATCACTCTCTAACCCATGCCACCAGACATAGGTTCATAGATGTGTACTAGACTAATGGCCCTGGGGCCTTTACAAGCCTAGCCATTGGATTACCCTGGCATAGTGCTACCAGACCTTAGTCCCCAGTGCCTCTGTTGATTGGAGCCACTGGAGTTATCCCCGGGGTGAATTTTCTGTTTCCCATTCACTCATCAAGATTCCTCTTGAAGAGGGTCAGCGAGGTGCTCTGCTTGACATATATGGGAAGTCTGTTCCATAGAATGGGCAGTCTCTGGGTTATGAACCTGTCCTCCCAGCATGTTCTGTTAATTGTGGTAGTTAGGTTGAGGTCTCTGGGGCATGTGGTGTAGAGGGATTCTTATTCCTTAGTAACACTACATGCTCACCTTCTCCCTCCTGTTCAGTCATTTGAATGTCTTAGCCAAATCAATACCACTGTTGAAGTAATCCAGAGATTCTCCCACTGTAAATAATCCAACAATTTATTAACCCAAAATGCCCCAACTTAGATGAAAACCACCAAAATGGCCTACAGCACATATTCGAAATGAGAACAAGCCACCTTGTGCAATCCAGCCAATAAAATCAACAACATTTTCTTCCCTAACCATAACTTTCTGTCTCCTTTCTTTGGATGCACCTTTTCCTAATCCTTCCACAACCTCAATATCCTCCAGTCTCTAGTACCATCCTGCAAACCAAACAACTTCACCAATGCATTCAGTACTGCAAGGTGTACCCTAGCCATTCTGACTGCCTCACCAACTCACTACCTCTCTGCTAAAAATCTAAACACTAAATCAACCTTCCAATGCTTCATAGTCAACAGCAGACTAATAACAGCAAAGCCTTATGGTTTGCCATCCTAGTGGCTTTGGACCAGGACTGCTGAACCAGCCAGCTTGCCATGCTTAACCAATCTCCCACACCTTCCCAGGCAGAATAATGCAGCTTACCTTAGCTAAGTGCCAGCTCCCAAAACCTGCAGAACTGAAAATGAGACAGACTATCAAACAAAACTTTGCAATAACCAGGAATATGCTGAGCTGTAAAAGGAAGTTTAATGTTTAAACAAAGTAAGACAATCTTCCTAAGTATCCTTTGTGACTATCTAGATTCCTCCATCCACTTAGCCAAAACTCATACAACTGTAAAGTTTTCAGACTAAAATATTACCTTCTTGTTCCAAAAGTGCTCCATCCACACTACTAAAGATGCCCAAATTGCCATCAGTATCAAAAAAGTGATATCCTTCCAAAATTCGTCTGTCCACTCTTCTGGCCACACTTCTGCAAACTGCTTGCCTCCAAAATAAGCTCCCATACTTAACCCACTGCTGCATCTATAAACAAGTCAATGCCAGGTGAAGTAACCCAGTCATCTTGCAGAAAGGCACTCCATTAAAATGCTGAAGAAACTCCAACCAAATCGAGATGTCTTCCTTGACTTGCCTGTCTACCCTTACCCAAAGATGCCTTTGTTTCACAACCCACAGCAAACTGACCAAAGCTCTCATAAATGTATGAAATGATCCAACTGCTCTACATGCAAAATTTAGGAGACCTAAAATCTCCATTACCTCATTAATCCCCATCTTCTCCCTTCTCACAATGCACTCCACCTTACCTCTCGCTTATTTGACTTTGTCATTCAGAAGTTTGAACATTTCTAGGTTTGCATTTTAGCTGTTTCTCTACTTTGATCTTAGTCACTGGTAACCCAAGCTCTATACAGACTTACTCAAACAAACATATTCTCTTGACTGACAATTCCTGCCCTACCCCAGTCAGCAAAAAATTGTCGTAGTAATGCACCTCTTCTATGCCAATTGCTCTCTGATGCCACATTGAGTGCAATGCTGTGATAAACATTTCAGAAGTGACACACATAACTGCATAGCCTTATTGAAGTAAAACTTAACGATAAGATACAAGCCCAAAATATGCAAATCCTGCTTCATCACCAGCAATAACCTAAATGTTGACTCTATATCCTGCTTATCTAACCAGGGATCAAATTACTTGATCAAGCTTACTGACTCATCCAAAGAAGAATAATGAACCTTTACCTCTGACCTATCAATATGGGCATTGACTGAATCACTGTCAGGAAAAAATAAATGATATATTAACCTAAATTTCCTTGGTGATTTCTTAGGCACCAAATCCGGGGGAGAAATATGATAGTTACTAAATGGGGTACCTAACAACCTACCCGCAGACAACTCCTTAACCAACAGTTTCTGCACTATTTATTCCTTCCCTCCCTAAAACCAGTTTCAAAAACTTACAAGTATGAACTGAACCACCCAGCTTAGATTTTACCACAAAACCACCACATAACCTTCTACAAGCTCCTGAGTCTACCTGTCAGCTATTGTTCAGACAATGAAGGCAACTCTGTCAAACTTCTCTACACACTCCCTTGCCAGCACATGCAGCTCTGCTGAATACATCTCCATCACAGCACCTTGAGATCTGCATCATTTGGCAGATGACTCAGAGGCCTCAGTGAATGTTTCCTTTGACTTTTCCAACTACCTCCAGCTGGATCTACCTGGGTGGTCTCCTGCAGAGTTTGCCCCTATGCCCAAGCCTTTGAAATAATTTGTCTGTTACATCAACTCCCTGCCACTTCTTTGTTAAGCCTTTCTCTTACACCACCCTGCATAAAAAACACATAAGAGTACATCAGCAACATGCTTCTGCCAAATGCAGCACCTTCCTCCATTATTAAACTCCCTTAAACTTCCAAAATAAAGACACGTCCTTTATACATATTTTATTATTATTTCTTTTTTGTTTTTTTGAATATAAATAATACATTTTTGGGGGGTAGAGGGGAATAATGACCCTACAAACCTACCAAAGCCCCACAACAATTATTTGAGGACTCCTCTCCCTCTCCTGTCTTACTACCTATTTTATACCCCCTCCCTTTTTCTTTAGCATTATTTTTCTTTGGTTATCCCAGCTGATAATCACCCACTGTGCTATATAGCACTCCACAAATCCCAGCAAAATCAGGAAGAACCCCAGAATAATCAAGAACAATCAGGGTCTCTTTAAATAGTAGTACAACTAACACAAAACAGTTGGAGAATAAGAGAAATTCCAAGACTCCAAGTATTACTGCTCTTTAAGAATCATCCTAAAATTAAAAAAGTGGTCATATTAAGGTTCATAGGTAAATACAAAATAATCAATCTGCAGACTATTATAATCTGCATACCACTACTATATATCAAGACACTGACCAGAACATAACCAAAGATAAGATCCAAACCTTGTAGTTTATGCCTGTGAGGCAAACACCTCAACTATTCAGCCAACCTCTAAACCCAGCCATCTGTCTGAACCATGTCTTGAGTTCTTCCTTTACTTTATTTTTTTAATAACAAATAGTAAATGATAGTAAACCATCTATCTGTTTATTTACCTATCTATCTATCTATCTATCTATCTATCTATCTATCTATCTATCTATCTATCTGTCTATCTATCTATCTATCGCAACGTCCTACCATTGGACCAGTAATCAACGAGTCTCAGTCCTCATCATTAGCACCAGTGGGATACATACACTGAGAGGATGACAGGTATATACACCAGTATTTCCAGATGCAGCTCTCTGCATCAAGTACAATTTCCCTTAAGAGCACACAGAGACCACAGTCAGTCCTGGGCTGGTTTCTCCCTCTTTCTGCAGATCCCCAATAAGACTCCCCACTGGCACAGCTATACTGTTGAGATCTCAGCTGAGTGGCCAAGCCAAGAACTCCAGCACCCTCCCTGTCCAACCAGTGCTTTATGTCCCTGTCCAGATATCTGAAAACACACACACACACTTTGAGGTTTGACTTACACACACACACACACACACACACACACACACACACACACACACACACACACACACACACACCTGGAAAAGGCTGGCACAGGTTTACTAGCTATGGGCCCTTTTGCCCAGCCTAAAAGGTAGTTCTCACTGCCACCAGCCATCTCATCAGCTATTTTAAAGGCTTAACTATAGTGTGTCTAATCTTACTATGTAATGTTACTATCAGTACAAATGATAGTTTGACCAAGAGCAAGGGTATTAGGAGTGGCCTACACAGTGTCATCAAATAAATATTTAAGTACTCTCAGAACTTAAATATCTCTAGACAGATCATCCTCAAGAAAGGTTTAAATACATTTAATAATAATTAATAAAATAATAAGAAAATACTCACCATATAATTACAGTGACATCACAGTTCAAAATAACAGAAAATACAATAGTGTTTGCACATTTCTATTCTATTACAGTAAGGTACACCGTGGATACATTTCAAACAGCACTTTGTAAAATACCTCTTCAGCACACATCTGTACAAACCATCTTATATGGCATACAGCTCTAATATATTTGTAACACAAACATCTTATATGAATTGTGTTGATATTCACAAATAATATATAATTATTTACAAAATTTAGATAGCTGGGCTGGCAGTATCTCCTTTCGTGACATTTCTTCCCCCTCGAAAACTCAAGCTAGTTTTTCAAGTGACCTTTAAGAAATGTTGCTTGAAAGGGATGAGCCTATCTGGGAATACCTTATCCCATTCCCTGTCTTGAGATCTCAGCTGCCTTGGCACTGCTGACCCCAATACAGTGATGCACTGTCCTATCATATACCTGCAATCCTAGGCTCCACAGTAGTAATTTGGGATTTTTCTGGCTGGCTCCCTGTAGCCATAGATCCCCCTTAGACTCCACCTGCCTCTTACTACAAATGCTTAGCACCAGGGTGTCCCTATCATGGTAAGGTTTAATCATGTTAACATGGTACAGTTTGTGCCCCTGTCTCCTGCCTAGCAGTTCTACCATGTAGTTAACATCACTGACCTTCCTTACCACCTTGAAGGGTACCTTATAAGCTGCCTGCAGCTTGCTGTGTCTGACAGGAATGAGAACCATAATCTGCTGCCCTACAGCTTACTCTCTAGCTTAAGCATTCCTGCCATACCAGATGCTTTTCTGTTGTTGGGCTTCTGCCAAGTTCTCCTGGGCCAAGCCCATGAGTTCCCTGAGCCTTGTCCTGAGATTTAGGACATACGTCACAACAGACTCCTTGTGAGATTCACACTCACCTTCCCACTCATCTCAAATTAAATCTAGAGGCCCTCTCACCCTATGCCCATATGGCAACTCCAAGGGTAAAAAACCCGTGGATTCCTGGGACACCTCTCTGTAAGCAAACAACAGATGGGGCAAATATGTGTCCTACTCCCTCTTAAATGGGTCTGAAAATGCCTGTAGCATGGTATTTAGTGTAGAGTTTAACCTCTAAACCAGACCATTAGTCTGGGGATGGCAGGGGGTGGTCTTTAGGTGCTTCATTCCACAGTGCTTCCACAAATAAGCCAGTAGGTCTGACATGGACTCTGTTGCAGTTGTTTAGATTGCCCACCATGGGTTACCTTAAACCCATGTGCAGTGCTGGGTATCCCTTTCCTGTGAAGTGATGCCCTGCTTGCTAGGTATAGGTCTCCCTTTTTCCCAAGCTCATCTGTGGTATTGCATTCCCTATATGCTAGCCAGATTCTCACATCCTCAGGCAAAGTGCTAAGGGCTTGTTCCCTCGCCAAAATGTCTGTCATCCCTTAAAAAGTGGTGACCTGACACCCACTCATCCATGTATGAACATAAGTGATTAATGCAGGAATATATTTTCAAACACACTTTCATCTGCCTTGCTTCTATGCTCACGAAACATTTTGGAGTCAGGGGGTCAGGAACCATGCCTAGAGACCATGGTCAACATTATACTATTACATACATACCCTTTCAAACATATGAATAAAACTATCAAAATTATCACCCACTAAATTGTGGAAGAATTTTACTGACCATTTTTGGTTATTCCCTTCCCCATTACCTCCATGATCCTGTTGAAGAGAAAGGCATCTCATTTTCATGTTTCCTCTGCCTCTTGTTTCCTTTAGCTTCCACACATCTCAGTCTTTCTGCTGCATCTAATTCCATTTGTTTCTCCTGCCTGAGTCACTCTGCTGTTTCCAGTTCCAAACATTTGGCCTCCAGTTCAAGTCTCTTTAATTCCAGACAGATTTTTAAGTCCTCCATGGAAGGGCTGAACTGTCCATTTTCTGAGAGATGTACATCCCCAAGGCCAGTCTGGTTGTCCTAATGGTTTCTGGTTTGTGATGCAGGTGTGACTATGGCTGCAGTCATTTCAGCTTTAGTGAGGTTGGCATGCTGCAGTCCTTTGGCTTGGCACATAGCCAAATGGCTCCTTGTCAGCTTGTCATACTCCTCTGCTGACAATCTTTCCTACTGCCCCTGACTAACTAAGCAAACAAAAATAAATAACACTATTGTGATAGAAAACCCTGAATGTTCACTGTGTGACTGATTGAGAGTACAAACACCTTATTTATTTGCCACTGTTTACAGGCTACAGGAGTTCAGTATCAACACCACTGAATCCCAATATGTGATGTGGTGATCCCACCACTGCCAGCCAATAAATGTGATGTCCCACCACTGGACCAGTAATCAAGGATCCTCAATCCAAACCACTAGCGCCAGTGGGGGACGTACATTGGGAGGATGACAGGTACACACACAGTATTTCCAGATGCAGATCTTTGCATTAAGTGCAATTCCCCTTAAGAGCATACAGAGACCATGGTTAGTCCATCTTTCTCCAAATCCCCAATAAGACTCACCACTGGCACAGCTATAGGGTTGAGGTCTCAGCTGAGTGGCCAAGTCAAGACCTCCAGCACTCTTTCTGTCCAACCAGTGCTTCATGTTCCTGCCCAAGTAGCTGGCGCACACAAACACACAAATACACAAATACACACACACACACACACACACACACACACACACACACACACACACACACACACACACACACACACCTGGGAAAGGCTGGCACAGGTTTACTAGCTATGCCCCCTTTTGCCCAGACTGTAAGGTAGTTATCACTGCCACCAGCCATCTCCTTATCAGCTACTTTAAAGCCCTTAACAAAAGGGAGTCCAATCTTACTGTGTAATGTTACTATCGATACAATGGTAATTTGACCAAGAGCAAGGCTATTAGGAGTGGCCTAAACAGTGCCAACAAATAAATATGCAAGTACTCAAAGAACTTAAATATCTCTAGACAGCTCAGCCACAATGAAAGGTTTAAATATATTTAATAATAAATAAAAGAACAAGAAAATACTCAATATATAACTACAGTGACATCAGAGTTCAAAATCACAGGAAATATTTAAAACATATTTAAAACATGGACAGTCTCAAATAAAGAAAGAAAAACATGCAAATTAAGCTTTGCTATATTCCTGACTGTATTTATGAGAATCATACTGTTCCCTTGTAACTTACTACATCAGAGAAAAGCAAATATGTGGTGAATGGATCCTCTGGCTGATGCTGTCAGGTCAAAGACAGACTACAGAATGCTCAGTCTCTCTCAGAGAGTTCTTAAATTAACATCTCAAATATTACTGCCGGGATAGCTTCCAGAATAACATAATTTCTTGTCATCATGACTCTATCCCAGGTAAAACCTCCACTGTGAAAATACATAGACAAGGGCTTTTCCTCAGATCTTTGCAGATCATGTTAGTAAGTTAACCTTCTGTATTCCAGCTTACCCTGTTATCCATTTAAACAGTTACAATAGTGTATGTGCATTTCTGTTCTATTCCAGTAGGGTACACTGTGGATACATTTCAAACAGCACTTTGTAAAATACCTCTTCAGCACACGTCTGTACAAACCATCTTATATGACATACAGCTCTAATGCATTTGTAACACAAACATCTTATATAAATCATGTTGATATTCACAAATGACATATAATTATTTACAAAATTCCAGATATCTGGGCTGGCAGTATTTCCTTTTATAACACACACAAATACATATTTAAACCGGGCCTCTAATTGAGAGTTGCTGCTGCCTAGAAAACCAGTGCAATGGCTAGATGATGACATCAGCATAACATCCTGATACATACTGGTCATGCTTTATTCCTCAGACAACCAAGCAGACTGCTAATGCCATTAAAACAGTCACATCAAGGTAATTTTTAAACTGACCGTATCTCCCCAGAATATCCAGATTCTTGCTTCATATTTTAGTCTGTTCCTCATAAAATTTGTTTTTCCTGTCATTTTAGAACCACTTACATTTATAAAAGCAAATATTTAAATGTTATCCCTATTTTAACCTTTGACACCAATATCATAACATAACACTAAATTAACCAAGTGGAGTGTACTGCTACCACCTAAACTATTAAGAAAAAAAAATTATCACTTAACTTAAACCTTGTTACTGAACCTTAACCACCAGAGTACAACCCCAGAATAAATGAAATCCCTTAAACTTACTTCTTATAAGGAAGTTAAATAAAGTTCAATACTCACTTCCTATAAATGCAAATACATGGGCCTTATTATAGTAACGCCAGAAGGTCATCTGGACACTACAGACAAGCCTACCAACTTAATCCATAATGCCAAAGAAGACTCCCTTTCCCTTAACCCACCCTTACATAACCACCCCCTACTCTGCCTCTTCTAGACTTCACTCAACTCTACTCCTCCTCCCCCCAACCTACAACCATCAGCACTAAAAGGTGCAGCACAGTCACAAATTAGTCTGCCAAGCACCCTCAAATTTTGAGGCGCACCCATGTCTGTAACACCATAAAAGCTAAAAAGAAAATCAACCTAAAAGCTAGTGCTAGCTGTAACCAGCATTATAGTTTTAGCTTAAAATGTAAACAAATACATTTGAACATATTACTATTATCTGCTCAACTTCTGAAACTGCTTTTTGGCAGGCATAATTTATAATTTTACTACAGGGCAGATTTGTCATCATTACTGCATGGAATTAATACTGTAATACCAGCTAACATCTGAATTTGATGGTTGTTATGAAATGATAAAGATTGATTTGATGATGTAATTCTTACTACAGGAAGTGCTACTCAATTTTTTTGTCAAAGTTTAACCACTCAAGTAGCCTAATTATGTCATCTTTCTTATTTATTTATTTATTTAACATTTGTTTACGGGGGAGGTCCATCTGGGCTAATTGCTCATTTTCAGTGGAGGCCCGGGACGAAAAGCTCCATATACGAGCATACAGTATAACAGCACAAAATTATACAGATCATAAAGCAGGCATAATGTACAATGGAATACTATTCAATGTTTATCCCACAACATACAATAACGTACAATAATTTTGTTGAAAGTTATATATACATCAGAGAAGTTCATGGGGGAAGTGTTTGAGGGTGGACTGAGATGGGGGAAATATCACAAGTCAACTTATTACTGTTTTTTTTGTCATATGTCAAATCTAAGCTGCAACATATGATGTTCATTCTGTACATAGCTCTCAATTTCTTACAGCAGGAAATCTAGACAAAGCCATAAATAATGGGTAGACAAAGACCCAAAAATAGCAACCATTTTTAAATACTGCTCTTACAAAATTAGAAAGTTGATAAAACAACAGGTTTTACATTAACATGGATTTTCTGAAGGGCATGAAGTCTAAAACTGCAATGTATATCACTATTTTCTGACTTCTTTGCCAGTGATTTTTCCAGAAAAACAAAATTTTATAAGGAACAGACCAAAAATATGAGGGAAAAATCTGGACATTCTGTGAAAATCTGGACAGTTGAGAGGTATGATTTTGCATTTTCTGTGCAAATTCTAAGGGCTTCAACACATTAAGACAACCTGGTTAACAAAACTTAAGGTAAATCAATGCAGCAGAAGCACCAGGTTAGCACCATGACTT
>NC_056747.1:588455164-588647664 GCF_019279795.1 Protopterus annectens | reverse complement strand
TCCATGGCACATGTAACATCTCAAATGATAAGCCAGGGACCATACAATCCATAGCTGCCAGAGTAGGAATCACTATATTAATTAAAAAAAACTAAGTATTGAGGAGAAATGTTACCTATTAACTTATGGAGTTTATTCTGGTCAAAAGATCCTTGTGACAATAAAGATGATTACTCTGAATAACTGGAAATAAACTCTGGTTTCTATAGGGAAAGTGTTCTCAACAAGAATTCTTGCAGCATGGGATGTGGCTGCCTTGTAGCTGCTTTCTGTTGGGCAGCCAAAGCTACAACTGTAGCTGCTGAAGCCTGTGAAAATGGAGATAAATCATTGTTGTCCTAGTACATTCTAATAAGGCTGTAATAAGTTCAACAACAGTCCTTTAGGCGGGTTACAGCTGGCATGATTGAAGCACATTTGTGTGATGCTAGTGAGCTGTGTGAGTACTGAGCAAATGAGTGCTTGTGTGAATGATGATTTGGGTGAGTTCCAGCTGATCGACAAAGGTAAGTGGTTGGTTAGAGAGTATGAGTGCAACTAATTGTGTTTTAGGGTTAAGTAAGGGGATGCATTTAGTGTGTGGGAGTATATTTGGGTTAGGTAAGAAGTAGATTTAGTGTGTGCATTTGTGTGTGTCTGCACACACTTGGTTAGTGTCCAGGCTCTCTTGTGTAATGGTAGTATTTTGAGAAGGGCTTTTATTAAGGTAAGCTGCACATTAGGGTTAGGGGTTAGCATGTATAACTAAGATATAGCAGATGCTAGGATTAAGGGTAATACACTGGAAAAGGAACTTTATTCCCTTTGTCGGTGTAATGTGTGACTGTAGTGTGTTCTCACTATAATGATATGTGTTGTGTTGATGTGTTTTGGTCGATGTTTTTTGTTCTGATTATGAAATGGTTTGACCATTCATCATATAACTTTCAGGACAGATGTGCAGCCGCAGACCAACAAGAAATACTCATACTAGTGAACTAGCCCTGCACCTCACTGGGACTTCCAAATGCAGTGGTTCTCTGAATAAACAAAGGAAAAGGATGCAGATCTACTAGGTGGGGTTTGAAAGAGATGCAGCTTCAGAGAATTGTTCCTTAGCCATATGGATGAAATTTCTGGCATCCCATTTAACTGAGGATTTGCTAAAAGCATCAATGAACTCAGAAGATATGGATGTGCACACCTAGCCAAAATGAAAATGCAAGGTTTTGGCACCAGCTGGAGCTTCACTTGAGGCATGATCCCCTAAGTATCACAACTGAGCATTCAGTATGGACAGATCAATAAGGGAACAAATGCACTTTTTTAAATTGTTACTAGAACCTCTGCATCTAAGCAATGTAAACAAACTTTTAGCAATCGTAGCTGTAGGTAAGTATAAAAGGACACTTTCTAGTGGGCATTCAAAAGGGACCCTAAGTCTTCTGAACTTCTTGTTGTTTAGGACGTTTATTCCTAACTGAAACTGACTGCAGACCCTATGTTAGACTTGCATGTACTAAGGGATAAAAATAAGCCTTCACCTAGGTATGCTCTTTACTTGCAAACAGGAACAAACTTTTATCATCTGCAATTGTTTGAATGAAATGATTAGGAAATGGCATATAGTCAAGTACTTCTCAGTTACTGACAGAAACATTAGACCTGTAAGATCTATTAATGCTAGCCAGTAAATGTTACCTGAAAACATTCCTATGGAATATAACATTGCTAAGTGATCACTGGAAGCAAAGACCCTGCTTTTTGTCACTGCGTTGTAAATAAAATTGGCAAATGTAACATAATTGTGGTAAGAAATGAAATGCAGGAACTAATGGATTTGGGGAGCATAGTTACAGTAATTAAAGCATAGTATGTTTGTAAGCATAAAACAAGTTGTCAGCAGAAAATTGAAGTTTTACATGTTCACATAGATAAAAGAAAATACTCTATATTACAGGTAGATGTACAAAACTCTGTTAGGTAAAGGGTTACACCCAGTAGTGCTAGTGTCCAGCTTAACACATGATATGATAACAAACTAAGACTTTTCCCAAGTTAATAAGCTGTGGAAGTTATAGGGAAAATGATGCAGCCAGGAATGTTGCAAAATAATACATAGCCCCAGTAAAGAAAACAACGTAGAGCTAGAGGACACAGAAGGTGCAAAGACTTGGCTCTGATGGAAGGTTCATAGGTTGGTACTAGGCTATCAGCCCTAGGGCCTATACAAGCCTAGCCATAACAATTCCCTGGATATTTCTTCCCACACTGTTTACTTCCCTGGACCCCTGTCTAGCAGGGCGACTGATGTGAGATAAAGATTTAAATATCTAAAGGGTTAGATAAAGTTAATACTGAGTCTTGCTAAAAGATGCCAGTTCATAAAATAATAAAGTAAGTCAAGAAGACTGATAGACAACGTGAGCTTTAACCAAAGATTTCATCAATTAAGTAATAAAATAAATCTCTGTGGAAACTAACAGGGAAGAGCCCATAGTTTAAAAATACACTAGATGCAGGTATAGGAAGCAATGAAGAAACCAATGAATCTCATATATAAGGAAAAGGGTAGCAAGACCCTGAACAGTGTCTTACATTTCGCCTCACTACACCAAAACAGACAGCTGGTTACAAACAGAAGTAGGATTGCAAAATTATGGAAAGCAAAAAAAATACTGAAGCAAAGCTAGCAGATCTCCTAGTAAAAGAATTAAGTTGGCTTTTTAGAGGCTATATTAGATCAGATTATAAAGCTTGTGCAGTTATTTATAGGAGAAGAAGCCATGCCAGAGTACTATTAAGAGTAATGCTGACTTGGCTAACCACTAGATGAGCCATGCCAGAGTACTACTGAGAGTAATGCTGACTTAGCTAACCACTAGATGAACCATGCCAATTTCAAGAAAGCTCAGTGGAAAATAATATACTAAACAGAGGTAGAAAAATATAGAAAGAATAGGTGGGCAACCAGCGGAACACACAATGCCACTTCAGTTCCACAGTTTGAGTTAAAGAATGACGTACTTTACAGATTAACCAAAGATAAAGAACAGACACTGAACTAGTTATTGGATCCAAAACTTTTTAGAACACATGCAATAAAGTTAGCACACAGTAATGTTTTGGGTGGTCATTAATGAAAGAATAATGCAAAAGCTAGGAGTTTAGCTAAATTTTACTGGTGTGGTAATATAAAGGGCATAGAAAGCTGTTTTGAAGTTTGCCAATAGAGCCAAAGAACAGCATCCATCTTGGGTTTAAGAACCTTCTGATACCCTTAGCCTTTGTGGATGCTCTGTACCAATGCATAGCAACAGACATTGCAGGTTCAGTTGTAAACTTCATCAAGAGCCATCAGTATTTCCTAGCAAATGATTATGCCTCAAATGTTTCTCAGACAATACCCTGATGAAGAGACAAGGCAAACTTAATAGAAAAAGAATTAGTACTACTTTAATCTGCTGTAGAAATTCACCAAGAAATTATTACTGACCAAGGCATCCATTCATGTTTAGAGCAATGCATGAACTTTTTTGTTTTTTTTTAAACTGAAACAGCAAAGGGCTTCTGTATACCACCCTCAAATGGATGGCAAATAGGCATATTAACAGAACTTTAAAGTATATGCTATGTAAAGTTACAAAGATAGATAGAGAGATTCCCTGCTTTAATGTTACAAACTATAATAGATTTCCAAGAAATGATGAAAAGAAAAACTATAACAGGAAAGAACAGCAATTGTCAACCACTGCTTTCCTCTTTAAAAGTTTTTTTTCAGGATGAGGCAATCCCTCTAGCCCCTAAACCCCCTAAGCTTGTATATATCAACTCCAAGATCGCCATACCATGGAGAAAAGAGAATATTCTGAGGAACAGCAATCTCGGACTTAATGTATGTAAGTCTGTATTTTTGGTTATTCAGTCTTGCTGTTCTGAAACTCACACTAACGGAGTCCCAGAATTTCAAATCATTATTGTATGAAGATCCTGGGACTAGCTGCTTCCATATCTTGTCCTTGCTGTAAAAGAAGTACCCCTAGTTTTAAAACCAGGATTCAAATAATTTAACCTACTGTATGACAGATATACCTGAGGCTTGCTAGACATAGCAAAAGGAATCTGTGAGGAGGAAAACACCTCCTTTAAAAGTGCAAGTACAATATTTTTTTGACCTGCAGACAGGTTAAGAACTAAACCATCTATACGATTAGAACATATGCAGAGATCACAGGTGACACAACAGGGAGTGCATAATAATAATTCTTATCTCAGAGAGGTCAAACCAGAAGACAAATTAGTTGGTTTAGTATCTTTTGTTAAAAATTTATTCTTTGGAAACTAATAAGAAACTTCTGAAACTGAAGACAAAATAAGTGAAGTGAGCTATAAGATGAGACATCTAGAAAATAGGAAACAGAGCAGTTATACGGTACCACATAAATATTATAAAACCTTGGAGCAAAATGGCAACTTCTGTTTTAAGTAGGCTTGCAGTTGTTAAGGTTAACAAAGCATGTCCTGAAGCCAAAACATGGGAGACATTATCAATGTTTCATGAGCAAGAAGCAAAGAAAGTTCTACACAAAAATAAGAGCCATGTTCATAGTTCTGCCTGGTAAACCAGTTTAATCCAGCATAACACAGGGAGAAATACATTTAAAACTGAACCCCATTATTGAATCCCAACACCATACAGTTGAAGAAGAGGTACACAAAATGCTTAAAGTGAGGTGAAAGAGGAACCCCAAAGCAAGTGCAACAGTTACATAACACTTATTCTCAAGCATGATGGGTCTCTGTAAGGTTTTTTACTGAGTTTAGAAAGCTGAGTAGCATATCAGACTTTGATTCATACCTACTATACTATCGTATCATATTATATTAATACAGCTAGGCAACTATTTATGAATGTGACAGATTTTTTTTAAATTGTTCTAGTGTGAATTTTCTTTGTAATTGTAAATCTAGAGGATTACTGTATGCTTTTGTTGCTATCAGGTAATAAGCTTACTCTGTATTATGTTATCTCATATGGAAAATTATTTTAACGTTTTTCTCTTTTGTAGGCTGTCTTTTTTTATACTGATTTATCGAGCTTTCTTTCCCAGCCTCTATTGAAAGAGTTTGTGTTTGCTTACTCAGTTTGACTATCCTAGTAAAAAATGCAAATAAGTACATACATACATATTTAAATCTAAATATCTCATGATACAAGTGCATTAACTGATTGAAATGCTGGGCTTGCATATGTTCCTATCTACATAGGACCTAATCAAGGCTACTAGAAGGTGTCACTAGCCTCAGAAACAAAGGAAAAACTTGCATTCTCCACACCAAGTTAACTGCCTTACTGATAGAACCCACACTGTAAAAGTAGCCGACTCCAAATCCAGCTCCAGACAAGTGACAAGTGGAGTACCTCAGGGTTCAGTCTTGGGACCGCTCTTGTTTGGCATCTACTTCTCTGAAGTACAGGCCAACACTAAGGGACTCTGGATAACAAAGTTTGCAGATGACTGCAAACTGGGAGCCATTACTGAATCCCCAAATGATGTGGATACTCTACAAAAGGAACTTACAAAAACAGATGCTTGGTGCCAGAGCCATGGGCTCAAGCTCAATGCCAAGAAATGTATAGTTATCCCCTTTAGGAAAAAACATGTATCCGTGAATTACCATATAGGTGGCAGTACACTAAACACCGAAAGTTTGATAAGAGATTTAGGGACACAGGTGGACAGTGGTCTCACCTTCCATAACCACATCGCCACAACAGTCAGGAAATCCTTCTATGTGGCACACCTCATCACTAAGGGCTTTTCATCCAGAAAAAAGGAGGTCATTGTCCCACTGTACTCATCCCTCATTAGACCCATTATAGAATACAATGCCCCGTTTGGTATGTACCTCTCAAGACATCTGCAACAACTGGAAACGCCACAGAAATACCCCACTAAAAGAATCACAGACCTAAAGCAGATGCCCTATGCTGACCGCCTTAAAAAACTCCAGCTATACTCTGTCGCATATCGTTTACTCAGAGGCAATCTTTGCTTAACATACAAGGCCATGTCAAACCCAGAGCTGTTGGACATGCTACACTTAAAGAAATCCCAATCCCTCAGAGCCACACGCTCCAGGGATCTAAACCTTGTCATCACAATAAACAAAACATGCTGGAGGGATAGGTTCCTGACCCAGGGACTCCCCATACTCTGGAATAGATTGCCCATACATGTCAAGCAGAGTGCCTCTTTGGTCCTCTTCAAAAGGAACCTTGACGATTGGATGGGAGAAAGGAAATTCACCCCGGGGATCATGTAAGTCACCCTGCTAGACAGGGGTCCAGGGAAGTAAAGAGTATGGAAAGAAATATCCAGGGAATTGTTATGGCTTGGCTTGTATAGGCCCTAGGGCTGATAGCCTAGTACCAACCTATGAACTTTTGCACTATAGAGTCCTGTCTTTTGATTCCAGTCAATCACCTGCAACATTTCAAAGGCTGATTGACAAAACTTCATAGAAACTCTCCACAGAAAACACAGTAGTGTGTATTCAACTGGATCCATAGTAAAGGTGGGAGGATAACAAATGATGTGTCACATGGTTCATTTCAGGGATATCTTCTCCATTATCTATATCAGTGACTTCAAGATCATATAATGTCTGGGTGAAAAAAATGTATTTTCTGATGAAGCCACAAAGATGTAGAACAGGCTCAATACAAAAAAAAAAAAAAATATATATATATATATATATATATATATATATATATATATATATATATATATGGTATATATGCATTATTATCGGCTGGTGGATGGTCAATCTGAATATGGTTGAAAGCAGTGCAGCAAAACCTCAAAAAAGCAATCACAATTGTTGCAAATCGCAAAATATCCCCCCTCCTTTTTAACCCCATGGTAGTGCTTGTTTAGATGGTAGAACGTTTGGAAATGTCGCATTCGGTGTTTTGTAAGACATTCCGACCATTCGACAATAGAAAATTTGATGATAACACTCGGCGTTAAACCCAATCGAGCAATGCTAGCCCGATCAAGCGAATGTATTCCTCTGTCTCTCTCCCTCTCTCTCTCTAGATATATATATATATATATATATATATATATAAAATGGCTGATATAAAAAGGCTTCATAGGGTCCCATAGGTTCTTAGGTTTATACCAAGGTTTCAGTGGGGGAGCCACTGAGAAGTCCATTAGCAATGTTTGTGTAATGATAAGGGTAGACTGCTTTCTTCTGGACAGAAGATCATTTGAATTAATACCAGGCATGAGTTTGTGGTCATTCATCTAGCCATTTTTAAAGATATTCGGTGAGGTAATTTGCTTGCTGTATAGATGAAGTCTATTCCAAAGGTAGGGAATGTTTTGAGTAAGAAATGTATCACGACAGCAGGAGATGTTAATTATACAATGGAGTTTAGGTATTTGCATTGAGTGTTTGTATACTGTTTGTTCTGTGAGGGTGAAGATGGTCAGAAATGCAGGGTCTTTCATTGTGCAATACACAAAGCAAAGCATGTCACCTGTCATGGGACTGTTTGAGACAAAGTAGAAGGAAACAGATTTTAATTTGTCAAGACAGGCATGGGGGGTCTCTCACATTCTATGAGGTGTTTAAATAGGTACACTCTAAAAGAACACTATATTTGGGGATGGATCTAACAATGGAGAAAAACAGACAGACAAGGACATCTTTTGACCTAGATGACACCCCAACAGATAAGCTGTGTAAGGTAAATTGAATTCCTAACAACAACTGAGACATGGTGGTCAAAAGACAGATTTTGTTTAAGTATGCACCTTGGTGCCCAGTAACAGAGTTTATATTTTGAGGTGCATGCCAATGGCATGATAAGAGGAAGCAATCAGGGGTTTACTAAATATATGACAAAAAGAAGAGGTCAGATTTGAGAAAAAAATATTCAAATATATGGCAGCTTAGCTTTAGTGAACTGAAGTGCAAGATAGTACACCTGTAAACCCCAATAGTGAATTTGGGAGGGCAGAGTACATGACAGGAAGGTAAGCAACTGAGAGTAATTCAAGTGAACATGAACCATGGTCTCAGATCACATAAAAAGCATTATCCAATGTACAAAACAAAATGCAAGACAAAGACAACAAGAAACTCTTTGGTGATTCTGTGATATATATAAAAAAAAAAAAAATATATATATATATATATATATATATATATATATATATATATATATCACTAGTAGAACATGGGAACTTATTCTGCCTCTATCAAAACAGTTATTAAGCAGCCCACACCAGAATCAGTTCACAGTTTTGGAGACTCTAGACAGATTATGCAGAAGAATCCAACAAGAGTAGTACATGTTGTGCACCAAGAAACTTGATGAGAGGCAAAACAAATTAATATGCATATGCAGAAGGAAAACAGAGAGGGAAAAAATATGACAGACTCATTTAAATATCTCACATGGGTCATGAAATCCTGAAAAAACAGTTTTCAGTGCAGTAGCTGATATTAACGAATATGGGATTAAGGGAGGCTGGATAAAGAATGCCATGGGAATGATGTTAACACATTTTTACCCAAAGGTGCTTAGGAATACATGTAGGAGTCATCCCTGGTGGGTTGTAAAATTAATAGCAAGGAAATTGTTCACGTCAGCATAGACGCATATCATCAAAACCCATTTTGCTGAGATGAAGCCACTTTTACCTTCATTAATTCAGCCTTGGAGGCAGTTAAATAACTGAGGGGAATGTGAGGGCAAAGCCCCAGTGAAACACTTTATTTTGATATTTTTAAAGGAGCTTCATCAACCAAGTTCCATTTTGATAAGAGGCATAATGACAAAGTAAAATGAATATAAAACTCAACGAGTAAGATCAAAAGGCATGGAAAACACAAACTATAACTAACTAGCAGTGTATTGGAAAACAGACATAAGCTACTGGTCAAAAAGAACTGTGGTTTATCTATAAGGCAAGAAAACAGTCAAACAAATCAGACCAGGTATAGCTGGCTCTTATCTACTAGATATGTCCATTTCTGTGCATACAGGTATGTTATTACTATTTCTGAGACCTTGTTTATTACATAGGTGTATCTGCTAAAAATCATTAACTTCATGGAGCTGTCTATATTGGCCAATCTTCAGTCTTGGAATGCAACCCATATGTCAATGGCAGTGTTAAGGTACATAGTTACACGTGCGGTTTTCTGGAAGACACATATAACAGATCTCAGTTTTCCTCCCACTCAGTCCTCACATCTCACTTTTCTCAGAGTAGAACATGATTTGCAATGCTTTCTGGGTAATACAGTCCAGTGATTGCACTTTATCTGTAATAAAATACTGCACAATAGTCAAGATCATTCATCTTCTTGCCTTGTTTTTACTCTGACCATACAGTAATGCTTTTATTTGAAATGAAATGATAACAATCTCCTTTTTGTTTGTTTTGATTCACTCCTTTTTAAAAGTCACAGTGGTCCATTAACCTTACAAGATTTTTTGTCAATAATTCGAGTGATTTGTGAGTTCCAAAGCAGTTTGCTCCAGCATTCACAAGCCGTGCCTCCTGCTTTATTCATAATGCTTCATCTGCAGCAATTTTATAGGTAGATGACTTTTACACTTAGGAACTGAGCTTATTTCTGTGGCATTTCATTCCTGTGTGTCTGATATGATGACAGACTGTACTGATATAATTCATATGATGCTTTTTCATCACACCATTTTATTTATCTCTTCTAAAAATGTGGAAGGAAAAGGCGCAAAAATATCCAAGCAAATATTATGCCTTCCTAGTTCTTCATGTACATTCAGACTAGACTGCAAGTTAAAGTTAAAGCAATATAATGTTAAGCTTTTTCTTTTTTGCATATATTTTTCTTGCACCCTCTGACAACCATCATCTGTCCTGTGATTAATTGGCCCATTCCTTCCCCTCTGTGGCAAGAATCAATTACAGGAGGCCATCATCAATGCAGAGATCAGGATTTTGTATTATAAGACTATTTAAAGTGATTTGCAAGGCCTCTCAGAATGTGTGTGTGCAGTCTGTTCATACATGTCGGTTCTTCCGTGAGTCCAGAAATATATGAACTTTCAGTTTGAGCAAAATAAACATGGCAAAGGTAGTGAAGAACTGGAAGAATTTTTTTTATGCCGGTTCATAAATCCATATGCACAGAGGGATGAAGCTGATTATTTAAAGGTTATTTTACACATTATTAAAAATGTTTTAGCTAATGTGATATATTATAAAAAAAAATTTCAAAGACTGTGAGAGAGACATTATTACTTTATATATTGTTTTCATTTAGCCTGGCAGCATAGGTAGCAACATAACCTTTTGTTATTTGCTCAGCTTTCAGTCTGGCTTTACAGGCCTAGTATGCATTTGTATGAAACAAGTGGGAATATTTATTCAATGGGTATTGTTTCTGTAAAAAGAAAATTAAGCTGTCTCTGATTTTACAAAATGTCCATGACTTTGCTTTATATTTTGGTCTGTTCCTCATAAAATTTGCAGTTTTCTGGAAAGTCAGTGATGACAGCAATAGATACATAATGACAAATATTTGGGTTGCAGACTTCATATCCTTCAGAAAATACATCACAATGGAAAAATGTTATTATAGAAACTATGCAAGTATAAAGGCCTAACAACAATATTTAAATTCTGTCCCTGATTTTGAGCCTTTGTTCCTCATTATGTCTGCCTTTCTCACTGATTTTGACACCAACAGGCTGATAGACATTCATTTTTTATCACAGCCAGATAAGACATACAAAGCAAAGAGACTATAACTGCCATGTGGTGGTGGGAAACTGTGCATGAAAGTAACTTACACTTTTGCTGTTTGCCCAGTTAACCACTTGGCTGAAAAAAAAAAACAAATATACATTGATGTGAAATAAGTTGAAATACATGTTGACTGACTTATTTATATGTGAAATAAAGAGAAATTACACAACACACAACTGTAACTGATTTTGTAGAATGCCCTGGATTTTCTGGCAAATCATTGAGGATTGCAACTGCTAAATAAAGACTTACATTTGGGATTTAGACTTTATGTTTTCAGAAAATGCATGCTAATGCAAACACTTATACTCTAGCAACTTTCTAAGTAGTAACAGTAAAATTTAAAATATGTTCATAATTATTATTATTTTTGCTACAATCAGATGATATGTACACATGAAGGTGGCTATAACTACTATGTGAGTATGGAGGTTGTTGGTCGATGAATGGAACTTAACCTCTTGTCTGATGAGTTTAAACAGTCCGGCTTTTCAGGACTGCCGTGCACTTGTGAGATATGTTAGAATATATGGGCCACTGTGTGTTTGTGTGAAACAAATGTAAAATGCACTGTTGTAGCTATAATTATTATTTTTACAACTGGCAGATATCTGAAGTGTACACAGTCAACAATGGGTCATTGATTGTTGGGTATAGAGGCTGTTAGTGGATGGGAATTGCTGACCGATGCTGTCATGATCAAGCTAAACAATCATTAGTCTGGCTTTGCAGGACTAGTTGGTATTTATATAAAGAAGGCTGAAATACTTCATTATGACCATTTTTATCACTGACATTTGAGGTATACACAGTCAATTGTCAGCAATTGATGAGTATTGTACACTGGTGGATTATAATGTCAGCAATTTGAATTATCTTAAATAAGAAAGGTGAATCCAAGTGAGCATGTATATTTATGTGTCGTCCAAAACAGTTTGTGAAGGCCTATGGTACACTTAACTCACCAGTGGACTACACACAAACTGTCAGTAACATTTTGTTAATTTTGATCTGAGTTTTCATGTAAGGTTAAGCAGTTTTGTCAGTGTTACTCGGCTGAAATCTTTATTGAAATATAAAAATGACAGCATCATAAATAAACAGTATATTAACCACATCTAATATCTTTTTAATTTAACCAAATAGCACTCAAGTGTCAATGCAGCTGTGTTGCCAGTCATGTAAACTTTAGGATACAATATTTCAATACCTTGCATGTAGAGTGGTCATTAACATGATCTTAGAAAACTACCTGGTTGTATCTGTTGGATTTAAAGAGTCTGAAGATAACATTATCTCTGGTGACATAGTATTACAATGAGATCTAATCAGCCAGATCTCTCTTGTTCTCTACCTGCTTAATGACACAGTTTGATGAGTATAGATCTGAATGCATTATTGATGAGGTTGAAATCTGTGGTCATATTAAAATTTGCTTATTTTTATTTATTTGTTTACTTATTAATTTTTCTTCCACCTATTAATCAAGTTTTAAAACTCAGTAAACTTACAGACTCTGTGATCTGTGCATGACAGACAGCACAGTCTTCTTTGAGGATCTTAATGCCATTATGTGTAGAGATATTAGGGATATTTTGGTAAACAGAGAATCATAGGAATTTCAAGGACAGTAAATCTAAAGACCACATGCACCTTATCAAATAGCATGCTTAAGCTATAGCCCCACTTCCAGGAGGGTAAAATGAGTCAAGCTAGCGAAGAATGTCCAGGGGGACCCCTCCAATCATCCAGGTTAGTCTTAAAGAAGGCAAGGGTGTCACTCTGCTTAACATGTAGAGACAATTAGTTCTAGATATGGGACAACCATTAGGTAATGAATCTCTTCCTAATACATATAAAAAATATGTTGCAGTCTACAAAAACAACATATAGGCCTAGTGCTTCTGGTCTGTCATTGAAAGCAAGGGTTTTTAGGTCATCAATCTTTTTGTTTTGATCTTCTGAGACATTTGCAGCTGCATATGTCTGTCTTGGTTCAAGCAAAAAGGGGCACTGCACTCAATAAGTGCTCTAATAAGGGCAGAATACAGAGGACAATAACATCTGCAGACAAAGATGAAATAGCTTTAGAAATCAGTTAGGATTTCCTAAGTAGTGTTGCAACATGATGGTAAAAGGTGAGAGAATTGTCAAGCCAGGTGCTGAGATCCTTGACTATCATGTCTGTGTGGACAGGGATACTGGCTACACTAAGTTGTAGATGAGAGGCTATTCTCAAAGATACCAATGCTGAACTTTTTTGCACTTAGTTTGAGTCCTTTCTCTATACACAACTGGTTTGTAACAATAGGTCTTTGATAAAGAAATTTGATAACAATGGGGGCTGGGTTATAGTACTTTACTTGCAGTCACTGGTGAAGGTGGTTAGCCATTGATCAGGGTTTATACCATGATGGTCAGAAAAGTATATGCCAAAAAGAAGAGGTCCAGTACTGGGCCCTGTGGTATTTCAGCATTTTTTCTTACCAATAAGTTAAAGCCTGAACATAGTCATGGAAAAACAAATACCAGTGACAGATGGCTGATTACAGCCTTAAGAGGATAACGAATTTCAGTGTGTATCTATCATTAGT
Organism: Protopterus annectens; assembly: GCF_019279795.1. Lineage (NCBI taxonomy): Eukaryota > Metazoa > Chordata > Ceratodontiformes > Protopteridae > Protopterus > Protopterus annectens. Next base: position 588,634,271 of record NC_056747.1, on the reverse strand, counting down.
GATCACACACCAACACTATTTCACTGTTTCTCAGAAGGCTAAAACTCCTGCCTAACATTATTACTGGGAGGCATTCACGATCTGATAAGATAAACCTGGATGGTATAATTAAATATTAAAACCTCGGGTCTCACTATAACAAACTTACCTGAGTAGCTTTACATCTTAATGATAAACAACTCTCCTGTTCTGCAGAAAAGGCCAATGATAAACAGTTCTCCTGTTCTATACAAAAGGTCAAAAGAGGTCAACACTTCTTAGAGAGCTTAAGATGGTGTTTACTTTTAACAATGAAGGGTGTAAAAATGAAAAACCTTCAGAATGATCAAATATTTCAGATTGTCTACCTGTATGAATACTGCAAAAGGCAACCAAGAAGTACAAAGCTGACTAAAAAATGTCAGACACTGACAGTCATAAGGGTTTCTGAAGAACAAGTGAGGGCAATAGATACACAGGCAGATGTAGGTCAACTATGGGACTATCTCTTAAGATGTTATTGGGTCTACTCACTCACTATTACCAGCCACATTCTGCAATTAATTTCTCTACACCCTAGAACACCACTTTTACACTTACTTTAGTTTGGCATCTGCCTCTAATTGCTCTAAATACCAAGTCATTTTAGAAACCACAGACAGCAGAAGGTACTGAATTCATTCTGTGCATTGTTTGAATTTGGTTGTCTGGGTACAAAGGACCTCCAGCCCTGGATCTTTCAGGCATTTTATACATTTCTTTAAGCTTTCACTTTACCAAACCCAGATTATCGCTACAGAAAGCAGCAACCTGAATGTCCATTCCTAACTCAACTTTTGCCTCATACCTCTCCCATTTTAGGTCATTCTCCCTACTATCCTTTACAGCAGAAATTTTGAACATCAGACAACACTGCTTCTTACCCAGAATGCAACATGACTTTAGAAGTTGATGTAATATAGTTGTATGACCGCAGAATCATATATCATTGCACTGTACGAAGACATACACAAATGCATGGATCTTGCCATACCAAATAGAACCAAGATGCTCTCCTCCAAAAAAAGGAAGCCAATCTGGTGGTCCCCTGCCATAAACAAACTCTACAATAGGAGGAGGAAACTGATGTGGAATAAGATGAAGTCCCAAGACTGGAAAAACTCCCTTAGCCTCAACAAAAAGTTGAGATACCTCATCAAATCCTCTAAAGCTAGCTAAGAAAACAGAATTGCAGCAGATAGTAAAGAAAACTACAAGGTCTTCTATAGTTATGTAAAGAATCTCCACGGCAATACCCAGATTTGCTCTGAGCTACTGCACAATGGTACCTCCTGCTGCACAGGTTAAAACAGCACTGTCAAAGGCCATGGATACAGCTTCTATGGGACCTGACAATATCCCTGGTTGTGTTCTACATGAACTACAGAGTGAACTGGCACCTCATCTGTGTGCCCTGTTCAATCACAGCCTCACCTCAGGCTTTGTCCCTACCGAATGGTGCACTGCTACAGTCATCCCTCTCCACGAAGGAGGAGTGACTACAGACCCTGGGAAATATTTCCCCATTAGCCTGACGATGTCTGATATGCAAAGCTATGGAATGCATCATCATGGACCTAATAAAGAAGGATATAGGGAATCTCCAAACTCTGGATCCCACACAGTTTGGTTTTGTGAAGGGTAGATCATGCCTGCTCAACTTGGTCAACTTTTTTGAGTCAATCACCAGAGCTGTGGATGAAGTCAAGATGGTTCATACTGCCTACCTTGATCTGGCTAAGGCTTTTGATACCATTCCCCACTCAGGAATCATAGAAAAACTCACTAAGCTTGGCATCAACCCCTATATCACTAGGTGGGTTGCAAACTGGCTCACAGATAGAACCCACAGTGTGAGTCAGACTGGTGACTGGTCACGAGTGGAGTCTCACAGGGTTTGGTCCTGGGTCCTCTCCTGTTTGGTATCTACTTCTCTGACGTCCAGGCCAACACAAAGGGACTCTGGCTGACAAAGTTCACAGATGATTGCAAGTTGGGAGCTATTATTTAACTCTTCAAGTGATGCTGACATCCTACAGAATGGTCTCACTGTGACCAACAACTGGTGTCAGAACCATGGCCTTAAGCTCAATGCCAAAAAATGTCTCATCACCCCCTTTGGGAAAAACCCGGTTCCCATGAATTACCACACTGATGATAGTTCACTGAAAACAGAAGGCGTTATAAGAGCTCTGGGACACAGGCTGACAGCAACCTCTCTTTTGATCACCACATTGCCACTGTGGTCAGAAAGTCCTTCTATGTGGCACATATCATTACTAAGGGTTTTGCATCCAGGAAGAAACAGGTCATTGTCTCCCTCTACTCTTCCCTCAGTAGGCCAGTCATCGAGTATAATTCCCCATATGGCATGTACTTCACTAGACACCTGCAATAACTGGAGAGGCCACAGAAGTACCTCACAAAGAGGATCCTAGGCCTTAAACACTTGTCCTATATGGACAGACTCAAAAAAACTCCAGCTATTCTCTGTCTCATATCGCCTACTTAGAGTCGATCTCTGCTTGACTTACAAAGCCATGTCTGACCTGGCTCTGTTAGAAATGCTACATCTAAAGAAATCCCAATCCCTCCGCACCACATGCACCAGAGGCCTCAACCTCATTACAACAATTAACAGAACATGCTGGAGGGGCAGGTTCAGAACCCAGAGACTGCCCATGGTATAGAGCAGACTTCCCATACATGTCAAGCAGAGCACCTCACTGACCCTCTTCAAGAGAAATCTTGATGAGTGGATGAGACACAGAAAATTCACCCCGGGGATAACTCCAGTGGCTCTATTCAACAGAAGCACTGGGAACTAAGGTTGGGTGGCACTATGCCAGGGTAATCCTATGGCTAGGCTTGTAAAAGCCCCAGGGCCATTAGCCTAGTACACACCTATGACCCTATGAACACAAAGTCAGTTGCTTGGTTCCTCTGTAATCATATAATTAGAAAAATGAATAATCATGTCAGCCTACCTGGGTATTCCTCTGTAACCATATCATTAATTATTCCATCTTGTTATTGACATTCTGGGCCTGGCAGTTTTGCCTTGTATTTAACTGCCAGGCTATATTTGTCAAACTGCAGAGAAGGGTCAAAGTTCTTGAAATTCCCTCTGACCTACAACAAATTAATTCTATGTATCCTCAAGGCTCAGACCTTGGTCACGTCTTGTTTTCAGTCCTTCTCGATCAGTAATTTTCTATATTTGCTAACATCAAGTTCTGGGTTCTTGAATGACTGGGAATCTTTGTTAGAGTACAGAGAATTGATTTGGCAACTCAGGCTTGATGCCTGCGGTCCCAGTGGGATGAATGACCATCTCTCTATTAAACCTGCCCTAAAACTGTTTGCCAATAATCCAAAATTGAGTTAATACAATTTTTTAAATATTTTTTTATATATTTTTATATGATGACACTTGTACATTAGATATATAAATATAATACATTTCATCAGTTGTTTATTTAACAAGTTTTTTGGCATTACGCCATTATTTTTACCATTTTTTGGGAAGTTTTTTATATATATGTTGGTATTTTTATATATATATATATTTATATATTTTTTTGTAAATCACTGAAGCACTCTACTCAAACAATACAATACAATTTGCACTTTATACATATATTACACACTATATATATTTTATGGTTTACTAGTAATTATTACATGTATATTTGTTTGTGTATCAGTTTTTAAAAAAAGTTTTTTAAATAACTTGCAATTTGCACAGTGTATATATATATATTTTTTGTGATAGAGTCTACAAATTTAAAAAAATGATTTCATCTGATGCAAGAATTAAGTTGTTGCCTTATTAATTGATTGATTAAACATTTAATTACCTAACGTATTTAAGGCATGTTTTCTGATGAAGTCTTGTAATGATAGATGAAAGCGCGCTCAATCCCAGTTCTTTGTATATGTTTATGGCTGTTCATTAAACCTATCGTTTTTATTACACGAGTAGCTGATACCTTTGTGGAAATATCCATTTGCAGTACTTTGGGAGAATACCCTTTATGGTAAAGCTAGCGGAGGTGTTTACATTGTCAATTTTCTATATTTTACAATCATCTTTTATAACCATCATCCAGATGTCCGCCTTTCCCACTCTAGGTTTTGAATAGACGGACATTTCAAGGCTCTAAAGCTATTTATAGATAAGCAGAATATTAGACCATTCACTGAAACACAAATCTGTTTTTGCTACCCATAGGTTCATAGGTGTTTACTAGGCTACCAATGACAAGGGCCTTTTTAAGGCTAGCCATACACTCCAAAGCTCTGATAAGCATAAGCATGAATCTGGGAGATGAACCATTTATAGGTTACCTGTGTCCATTAGAGAGACAGGTGCCAAACCAGGGATGAATTTCTGGTTTCCCATCCAAATGTCAAAGTTGAACTTGAATTGAGTTAGGGAGGAACTCTGCTTCACATGGATGAGGAACCTGTTCCATAGACTGGTTAGTCTCTGGGATGCATACCTATCTCTCTAGCAGGTCCTATTTATATCACAGGCAAGGTTTAAGTCTTTACAATGCGTAATTCTGGTGCTGTTTGTTTTGTGGATATGCTGGAGATCCATCAGAGTAGGATCTGACAATGCCCTGTATGCCAGGCATGGATCTCCCCTCAAAATGATTGTAGGAGACAGAATACAGGGATAGAGCTTTGAGGTGGTCTGCATAGGACATTTTACTTACATCCTGTATTCGTTTAGTGAGGAACCTCTTCGAACATTCCAGTTGTTGGATATGCCTGGTTAGGTACATACCAAAGGAGGCACTGCACTCAATGATAGGTCTGACAAATGCCAAATACAGTGGAACAATGACTTCCTTGGACTTAGACGCCATACCTTTATTTATAAGTTGCACAACATAGAATGATTTCCTCATTGTTATGTCCCTAAGTCGCTGACTACTGGGTCAACTCTAAGGGGTGTGTTGTCAATATGATAGTGACCAAGGATGGATGACTTCCCAAAGGATACTATTATGCATTTCTTAGCATTTAGTTTTAGCCCTTGACTCTGACACCAGTTGTTTGTCTGTGTCAGCCCCTCCTGGAGAACATTTGTGTCAGTGTGAGATTCAATGACAGCTCCTAATTTGCAAATTTAGTCAGCCAGAGACCACTGACACTGGCCTTGACTTCCAGAAGTAAATTCCAAAAAGGAGTGGTCCAAGGACTGATCTCTGAGGGACTCCACTTGTGATTGGCCTCTTTGTAGAGGTGAACTCCCAGTTCTAACTTCCTGGGTCCTGTCTGTGAGCCAGTTGGCTATTCACTGGGTGACATACAGGTTTGTACCCAATGTCTTGAGTTTGTCAACAATGCCTGAGTGGAGTATTGTATCAAATGCTTTGAACAGGTCAAGGTAGGCTGTATGAACAATTTTGCTGACATCCATTGCTTTGGTGACCTGCTCAAAGAAGTCCTCCAGGTTGAGGAGGCACGATCTGCCCTTGACAAAAACAAACTAGGTTGGGTCCAGTGTCTGAAGGTTTACTATATCTCTGCTGATCATCTCCATGATAATTATTTCCATGGCTTTACATATAAGACTAGTGAGACTTATGGATCTGTAGTTTCCAGGGTCTGTAGACGGTCTACCTTTGTGCAGAGGGAAGACTGTTGCCTTTCTCTATTCATGAGGCATGAAGCCTGTTTGGAGGCTACAGTTAATTACTACTTCCAGAGGTCCTGATAGGTCATGTTTCATGCTATTAAGAAGGCATCCTGGGATATTGTCCGGGCCGATTGATGTAGTGTTCTTGGTCTTAGAGACAGCATTAAGGACCTGTTCCCTAGTGATAGTAGAGGGAGTTATATCTGATGATATTTCCTGACGGAAGGTTGAGGAGGAGAGAGGGCTAAAGTTGGAGCTGAATTTATCAGTTAGGAGGTTTGCTATATCTTCTGGCTCAGTATAGGTGGCTCCATTTACAATAAGCTCTGCACTCAATTGTGTACTGCGTTTGAGGTTGCAGACATAGCTAAAGAATGCTTTGTGGTTGTCCTTGGACTGGGAGGTCAAGCTTACCTCAAATTTGTCTTTGATAGACTTTATTTGTCCTCTGAGTTGTTAGTTTAGTTTGAGACTGCTTTTATCCTACTGGGTGCTGCACCTCCTAATTTTTGTCATGATTTTCTTCCTCCTGTTATATAGCCTATTGATTTTGTGATTCCACTAGGGTGGCTTGTTTTTTTAGTTAGTTCTGTACTTCTTGCTGGTGGGTGCAGCTGCCTCTATGCAGCTATTAACATGCTTATACAGGGTTTCTATGAACAGCTCTGCATAGGCAGCAGTGTTCTCAGGGTTTATGGGGGCTTGACATTTTGCCAGGTTCTCACTTAATAGCAGGATGTTAGTCTTAGAATAGTTCCTGAATATTCCAGGTATAGCTGGGGGTACAGGTTTTATTTTTAGTTTAAAGGAGACCATTTTGTTGTCTGACCTTAGCAGGGAAGGCACTACAGGTGGTGTGCAGCAATCTCCCATATTAGTGAGGACCAGATCTAGTAATGGTTGCACCCCTGGTTGGTGTATTGACAATCTGGTCCAGGGAGTTTGTGTTTACAAAATCCAGAAATCTCTGTGCATGCACATTTGGTGTTGTATAGGATTTCCAGTTAATAGTGGGGTAATTAAAGTTAACCATTTATATGGTATTGGGTTGGATGGTTAGTGTTTCTAATAAGTTTAAATACATGGTATGGGTTTCCTGGGTCATAGAGGGGGACCTATAGCTTGCAAGGAAGTGGTATTGGATTTTACCTATGGTGATTTGAATTTAAACTATGTCCAGTGACCGCACAGATGTCAGCATTCTCTGGGGTAAAGAGAACTTCTAGGGAGTGGAGTTATTTGTTTAGACTCCTAGCATTGAGCAATAAATTATTTTCTTGGTTTTGATTTGCTATGTTGGAAGTACTTTCAGTTTGGCATTGCCTAAAAAAGGTTTTATGGGGGAAAACAATGTTTTAGCTAATGTTCCAAAGCCTAGAAGGGAGAGGTGTAGACCATCCCTGGAAAATCAGCATGGTCTGTTGACTATCTCCTTCCACGATTACAGATGTTGCACCTCCTTAAAATGACATAAGAAACTAAACCGATTATTAAAGTCAATCATCTTTTGTCCATATTGTGGCATCATCCCTGGAGAAGGTAAAATGCTGCTCATTGCTAGGCTCATACCAGCCTGAGACACATATTCCAAGAGCTCTATGATGTCTCTCTCCATATAGTTTGGGGAGTTATGTCTCAGGTCATTTACTCCCACATGGACTATGACTGAGTCATATTGGTAATTATGGTCCATTGACCTGAGTGTATGATATTGTAGTGGATCCTAGCCCCTGATAAGCAACTAACCATAACTTTCTCCTTTTTCAGCCTCGTAAGTGGGACATCGGTGTGTCTCACAATGGAGTCTCCAATGACTAGAATGTTGGAATGTGTGGTGACTTGCCTTATGGGCTCAGAGGTACAGGCTCCATGAGATGTAGCTCTATGTGTTGCTGTGGGTGTTGTTTTGAAAGAGTGCATTTGGGGCTGCTGTGGGTATTTGTTATGTGTGCTTTGTCTAGGAGGTCTTTGTGGTTTAGGAAGGTTACATGTAAGTGCCTCAGCATATGCGGGTCTATATGTCTGCTTTGAATTGTTAGTGATGGGTGCAGCATGCATACTACTGACAACCTTATTGACATTAGGAGTGACATTGTGTAAATACATCTCTCACATACCATATCAGTTTGTTTGTTTGAGAACTAACTGGTTGTCAGTAAACATGAGGCAATTTCTGCATTGCCTCAGGATGCCCATATCCACCAAGCCAGTAACAGAGACAGTAGGAAAGTTCATATCCATGGCAACTGACCCCTTTTTATTGATTAGACAGTTGGGGTGAGAATATCAAACACTGTCAGGAGTATCTGGTTTGCCACTATGTGGACAGTGTCACTGCAAACTAGTTTTCCTGTGTGCAAATAGGTATTGGAGAAATTTGAATTGTGCTTTTCCGGGAAAAATGTCACTCAAGGTGCCTGAGTCTGTACAGAGCACTGCCAAACATTTGAGAGGAAACTAATACGTAGATCCATGTCAGACTAAACAGGCTAAGTACAGAAAATTAGCAGCCTGAGTACAGCATAACTGCAGACTGTGTAATTCAGATGCATTTGAATTTGGCATGGTCATCTGCTCATCTTCAGTCACCTTGTGCAATGTCTGCTCATCTACAAGCACCTTGTGCAATGTCTTGCAGGTAAAGGTATGTTCAGCTAGCCTGTTACTCTAGTATCTGCACAAATGTTTTCTTTGAAGCTATGGTGTCAGCTGAAAAAGGAATTCTAATTCACCAAAAGGAGTATAGGCTATTTTATGAACATGTTCTTGCTATAACCATCCTGTTTTGATGCTTTGGAGATGGTGACTCAACAAAGTACATTGGCAGTCCATCAATTTGCTCCATTATGTCCCACGATGTCAGATTGTTAAACTTTATTTTACATGTGCGCATGAAGACATTTTGGACACTTTACTGAGTGTTGCAACAATCTTTATTTGTTCTGTTTAGTTTTATCATCCAGGGCATTGTTTGCTGTTTCCTAAACTGTTACTTGCTATTTTTCACTTTGCTTGCATATCTGTAGTCAGAGTTCCAAATGGCATTTCATTAATCTGTATTATGTTGTTCTACTTTTAAATGTGTATACTACTTGCTTCACTTTGATTGACTGGTTGTTTCAGTGCTCAGTGAATAACAAAACTGAAGTTGAAGTTGTGAAATAAGATTAAAATCATGCCTGGGTCCTTCCAGAGTAAAATTTGTAAATTCATTTAGCTGATACCCCACTGGTAAGAATTGCTGTGCCACATTGAATACAGTAAATAGCTCTCAAGGAAATGAACAGATTTAATCCTTAGCATGTTAACCTTTAAACTTGAGTACCTGAATAAATGATTTAACCTAGTGACAACTCTTTCCATGTGTCACCTTCCCAGCAAGTTACAGTATAGTCTAAATGGGGTTGTCCATTTTGACTAACATAGAAAAGGAACTAAAAGTAGAATTCTCCTCACCAAGCCATTAGACATTTTTTCAGTTTTCAAGATATCATGACTATGCTGTTGCTATAAAGAAGAAATACAATTGACGGTGTTATAACCAACCTAACTGCCCACTAGTTCAAGATCTAGCAACTAGGGCTTCTTAGCTTCATGTTTCTGGCTTAAGTAGCCTTTGTGCTCTGTTGATTTGGAGTAGATATTACTTGCCTTCTTTTGTGCCTGCACTTGTCCCTTTGACCTTTTAAAGGAAGGAATATCCTAGGTAGTACACCACTGACCTGCCATTTCCTCTGTTTTCCCACAGCTTTACAACAATCATATAACTTTATTTGCCCCTGCATATTACATCTAGTTCTGACAGAGGTGAGTTATTTATGTCTCCATAGAGATCACCCATTTTAGTTGTACATTGCTGTAGTATCTTCATTTACCCCTTTGTGCAATATTTCATCCTGACATAGTTGCATTCTTTACCTCTTTATAGGCGCCCCATTTCATCTGTTGCCCAAAAGCATTACAGCAGCCATGCACATTCATTTACCCCTGCATGCAGCCTTCCACCATGACAGAGGTGGAATATTTATCTTGATATAGGGCACCTATTTTTCATCTCTTACCACTAAAAGCTTCACAGCAAACATATACCTTTATTTTTCCCTGCATATAATGTTCAATTCTGACAGAGTTGAATTATTTATCTGTAGTGATGGCAATATTACACATAAAGAATTGGAAATTACCACCTCTCATACGTCAAAGAAATATATTATACATATAAATATTCAAACATGTACATTTATAATCTATTTTATACAGATCCCTATCATAAAACTGAAAACTTAAAACCCATAAGGTCAAATCCATAACACTGAAAAGTATAGAACGGTATAGAATTCTGTAGAATGTATGGAATGGTGTTTTCGATGATATGGGTTCGACCTTATGAGTTTCAATGTTATGACATAGACCCATTTCAAATGTAAAACACACACACACAAAATGCATATAGTGAATATGAGTGAGTGTGAGTGTGAGTGTGTGTGTGTGTGTGTGTGTGTGTGTGTGTGTGTGTGTGTGTGTGTGTGTGTGTGTGTGTACAAACATATAGACAGGACTAGGTAGACAATTAGCTGCAGACAGATTTTTTTTTAGATTTTGTAGACTATTTTATAACACTGTTTTTTTCTTAGTTAATCAAGGTTTTCTGGCAATTCTAAATATAGAAATAAGCTGTATAAATGTGATTATTAATCAGACTTTAAACTAATAAATTAAAACCATTTCATTATTGATCATCATCATTATTGATCATCCTCAGCAAACAGCTGGAAGTCTTGACACATGGTTGGGAATAACCTGTTTTGATTTGTTGAAAAACTTCAATTTGTTGGGTAACAGCAACAATTAATAAGATACTGGGCAGGGTTTCTGTAGCACTTAAATTAAAATCTGTTAAATCAAAGATTATGATTTCAACATATCTACGAGTTTTACACCAGTTAGAGTTAATTAATATTTAGATGCATACTTCAGCGTAACTAATTGTGTGCACTAACCTGAACTAGAAAACCAGTATTAAACTGATGCTTGGAATGATTTGTAGATGCCCAGTTATGTTTAAGGTATCACTGAGTAACTGGAAATGTCAGGTGAACTAATTAAGTAAACTCCCTATAATCCATTCATATTCTTAGCTATAAGGGAACCTGAGTATTCGTTTTTAATATAATAAAGCTATATTTCATTGTCTTGAACTTTGTAGCAGGTTGTAATGACCTTGCCTGGGATAATGCCAAGTATTCAAGAGATCTGTTCCTGCAAATAGAACGGCGGTATAATCTATCATAAGGAAATTATATTTTCAGTTAGTCAGTGGTAGCCAAATGAAACTGACAGGGCAGGATGACACAAGCTTTATTTGAATGATTATGATCAGAATTCTATTTTTTATAATTGCCTTTCTGATGTATATGTATGTTACTAAGGACTACAAGATTAGAAACTATTTAGAGAATTTGGAGGCATACAAAAATTGCATATTTAATACTTCTATCATTGCTACTCATGCTATTAAGAAGAAATGAGTTGTATGTACACCAGGTAAGCTAGTGCCACAATGCTTTGAATTTCTGTTACTGAAAGCAGTCTGTAACAAAACCATATCCTTCAAGGCAGGAAATTACCTAATATATCCTGAAATGTTTTCAGAAATCAGCATTACAGTGAATCTAAACTGTGAGGCCGGCGTGTAGTTTACACTTTGCAAAGGGGAAAAATGGCTGCATGTGGATAAAACTATTTCTGCAAACTACACACATACTCACATTATCAGTATGTCAAGCAAGGTAAAGCAGCCTTTATTTTGTTAATATTCGCAAGTATTCAGTACATTTTTTTAGTTAGGATTCTGCAGGCTCATCCCGACTCATGCTTCATCACACGTTAGTAACACATTTGGATAAAGATTTAATGATTTTCTGTAATAAAATTCAGTACACGACAATTGCACATGGATACTCATATGACAGAACTCTAGCATTTAAAGTCATTGGAAAAACTGTCTTCTATATTTGTTTCAGAGGAAATGGGAGTCTAGCTGAACATTCAACATATCAGAGGTATCAAATTGATAATTAATACATTTACTCATTTCTGATAATCTTATTCTAGTCAAGGTCTTGTGAGAGCAGAAGCCTATCCTGACACTGAAGAAATATAACACACAAAATTAATCCTGGATTGGATAACAGTCCATCATAGGACACATACATGCATCAATGCATACATATACACACATACACAAGCACACACATGCACGCAAAAAAAAAAAAACACTACTGGCATCTTGGAGTACTGTCAGTTCAGTTCACTTACATCACATCTTAGGGGTGCTAGAGGAAACTTGAGCACCCAATGAAATCCACAAGCACATAGACAGGAAACAATGGCACAGAAAACACCCCTGCTGGAAGCCAAACCAAAAAATGAAGTGCTATGATGCAGCAATGATAAACTATATACTGTTGTACTACCTACTCTGAGTAACTCATTGTGGTTATTTTCAATGTTTTTTGTTGTTCTACTTCTATCAATGATAAATTATGCTTATAGTTTTACAATCTATTTGGTTTTTATGACTAGGTTGTTTTAAATATAACTTCTCCATACTTTTATTAAAGACATAAGGAGTAAAAGTTTACTGATAAGTCCATTTTTTTAAGCAAAATGTTTTAGAATATAAAGAATTACTGTGACAATTTAGGCGTAATGCCTTCACCTATCCAGGTCTAAATGAATATGTTTCTGTGAAGATGGTTCTAAAACACAGAGCATCAAAGCTGTAATAGAATATGTTTTTATATATGTCTTTTTTTTTACATGACCATTTGATTTTTCACTTTTATTATTGTGTCTATTTGCCTAAGTATTTTGACTTGTTACATTTAATGATAAATTAAAATGTTTTTTAGCATTCATTAGACAGAATCTATTACTTAGGAAAAATATTTTTAGTCATTTATTAAACTTGCTTTTACCTTTGTGGAAATCATCTATCTTATTTATAGGTATAATATTTCTTTAAGTGGAAAATATGTCAATTTTAATTAGTTTAATTGATGATACTATTTATGAAGGGACTCCTGTATTGCAGTTTCATTCTGATGAAGTCCTAAGTTCTATAAGATGAAAGCACTTAATTAATTTGCACAAATAAATTTGGTTATGTACTAAACTTGGACTCCTCCATCTGTGTATATCACACTTTTAGCTTGGCCACCTATTTCTTGGTGTTTGTAGTAATTTTTTGGGGGGCTTTGCCTCTATTTTAGTTTACCACTTTTTATTATATTTATTTAGTTAGGTATCAGAATCTGTTAAAGGGGGGTAACTCACTAATCTCAAATGACCAATTTCAGTTTCAGCCCAGACAGAAAACAAAAGCAACCATAGTTACAACATAACTCATGTGACGACGATTATAAAGAAAGCATAAAAAAACAATACAAACAGATTTATATACAATATGTATAAAAGTAGGCAGTTCTCAAGTTATCAACAACACAATTCAATAATAGCATAGCAGAGATGATAAGTAACTTGAGTTAAGGCAAGAGAGCAAGGGAGGTGAAGATTAGGTTATATGTCTCGAAAGAAGGCAGTTGTTCGTTACTAGTTTTCAAAAATATGCATTTAGCTGTGACTGGAATTTAGTGTATGAAATGTTTTTACGGTGAGGTGGTAGAGATTCTCAGAGTTTAGGACATAGAATGGAAAAGTGGAGGTCAATACAATGGCATTTGGATTTGGTGGTTTGAAGCAGGAGCCTGGAGTGGTTGTGATTTCTTAGATTATAGGAAGTATTTTGTCTTACAGGCCTTTTATGTAGTTTGAATTGCTGTTACATAAGTAGGTGGTCAGACCTTTTTTGACCATAAGCCACTTAGTTTTTTCAAGGGTTTTACCATGGTGGTCATGCTTTGAGGAGGGGGTGATGAAACAGCAGTATGGCTTGACTTGATAAGTTGTTCCTTTTAGCTGCTGAAGCAATTAGTCAGAGACCGTGTTCTAGTTTTGAAAGCAAGATGCCTTTGCTTATTGCTACTTTAGTGGAGAAAGAAAAAAGGGGGACATTCTTTATTCCAGAGCACAAATGGAAAATAGAAGGGCAAAAATTGAACCTTGAGGTAGTCCCTTTTGAGAGGTAAAATAGTAGGTAATAGAGATAAAAGTGACTAAAAACCTATGACTGGAGAAAGTTTTGGAACCAGTGTATGGCATCAGAGTTAATCCCTATTTGAATTAGATAATCCAAGAGAATGGAGTGATCTTCTACAGCAAATGCTCTGTTTAGGTCAATGACTACTCTGAGGTGCAAGGATCAGCCATGGTACTCTGCAGGGTTTGGTTTATTTTTAAGGGGGAGTTAGGGGGTACCTGTAATCATCCTTTTTGAAATAGCTAGTGAGATTTCATCTGGAAGAGTCCAATAAGACTCAAAGAAGGTTATGGTGGCTCTCTTAATGTTTAAGTGTATGATTACAGACTTTGGTTTATTTTTAAGTAAAATAAACAGTCAAAACTACCTCATAGAAATCTACAAATATTTTGCAAAAAGATTTGAAACAAGGGGTACTAATAATTAGATTGTTCACTAAAATTCACCCATATGAACATAACTCTGTCCCCTTGTAAATTTTTAATAAGTGTAAATGCTTTGCAAGATCTATCATTTTAGCATTTGGGATTGATTATGTGATTATTTCAGTATGCTGTCATCATGAGCTAAAGCCATGTGCTCTCCACGATCCAGAACCGCCTCCAGAAGGCATTCCTGAAAGGAATCGCTCTACCCTGCAGAGTACCATGGCTGATCCTTGCACCTCAGAGTAGTGAACACAGCATAAAATGCCATGTACATCCATCATGGAAGAGGGGAGTTTAGTGTTAAGGTAAAGGTAGGAGGTATGTACATAAAAATATGTGAGAGGCTACATGTATGTCTGCTTGGCAGGTAGTAGAAGGGGAGTTAGGGGGTAAATTAAGCAGATGTGTGGGTGTGTGTGTGTGTGTGTGTGTGTGTGTGTGTGTGTGTGCACAATCAGGTAGGGAAGGGGCTGTTTTGTATGTGTGTGTGTGTGTGTGTGTGTGTGTGTGTGTGTGTGTGTGTGTGTGTGTGTGTGTGTCGGGTGGCCATAAAACGTCAGCACACCTCTAGGCCAATGAGCAGAATCTGCAATGTTGGATGTAAGGAACCACTTGTCATCAAAGATAACAAATTAAAAGAGTACTTGAGTTGCACATACACAGAATGGGATCAGTGGGTGGGGCACCACAAGACACCAGATATTTAATGGAGTGCCTTAGCAGCATGACATAGAACAGGGACCATGGGGGAGGGGAACACTAGCCACTAAGGACAGTCAACATGGCATGCCTTAAAGGACATATTTAAAAACAAAAGGTGCAGGGAACCACTGGACATCAGGGATAAATAGCATGCCATAAAAGGCACTAAACAGAATTTAAACCCTGTACCCCCTCAACTTCCAAAAGCATATTAGTCCTCTATACCACCATTAAACACCAGGGATATATTAAATAAAAAATACAGTGGAGGAAGGGGTTTGAACTGTGCACCCTTGACACAAGAAACCACTGCATTAACAGGATTTTCTTTTACATATATTGAGGATCTTTGGTATTATGCAATATCTGCCACAATTTGTGATGTACAAGGGAGAGTGACAAAAAACTTCAGACATACTTCTCAACCACATGCAATAACAGTGTTTGTCCAATTATGCAGTCATTCACGAATTACCAGTGCAGGGCAACAGGAGATACTGTGAGCTTTCTGCAAACATGGACAGGTATGGGATACGTAGTGTGTGTGTGTGTGTGTGTGTGTGTGTGTGTGTGTGTGTGTGTGTGTGTGTGTGTGTGTGTGTGTATTTTAATCTGTGCTTGTGTGTGGGACAGAGTGATTGAGGGGGAAGGATTGTCTGTGTTAACACAAAGCAAGCCATCACTGTTAAAATACCACAGGATATGATAATCTGCACTTTGCATTGGTAGATTAAAATCCATAGACTTGCAAATTAGACAACAACGTGTCTTTCCTTATTGCAGCTAATATGTCTATGTATTGCAAAATACCACATAGCAGAAACAGGGCCTTTTGACCATGGCCATGAATACGATGTGGTAGACAGTTAATGAATCCTTGAGAATGACTAAATATTTTCATATCAGAACATGTAAGACGCTTTAAAAAGTGTAGAACGTTCTGGCCTACTCATTAAAATAATAAGGTGAGAACTAGGTATATTATGTAGATCAGGATTTCAGACATAAAATCCCCACATGCATACTGCATGACTCATGGGAAATAATTATTAACTAGACTGAATCTCCTAAGGTAGTAAATATAGACAACATATCAGGTGAAAAGAGGGCACTGGCCTAATGGGACTAACATGGTCAACAAAGTATAAATAAATAAATTAAATATTGATGAATGCCATTTCCATTTAATGAAGACTAAAGGATTTAAAATGTATTCACATGACAGAGAGGAGTGTTTCTTGTATGTTTGTGCACAGAGAGAGTATGTGAGCAAAAGGCCAAGCAATGTAAAAAGTTACAAATACAAAACACGATGATGCAAGAAATCTACCATTTTTATCTGAAACACTTAAGCCAAATTTATATTTGTTAATTTTTATATATTTCCTTTTAGTACTCACAGTTCTTTATATCATCATCGCAGTTTGGGGGCTGCATTCCTTATCTAGGTGACTTGCCAGATAATAATTTGAAGCATATGGAAGAGCAAGGTATTAGAAATGAAATGACTAAGATTGCTAACCTAGGAAGGAGTACAGTGGAGATATTCACCACTGTTTGTCACGTTAGTGATATTTGCATATTTAAATTCATATTTTCTTAACTGAGCAAGCTGCATGTTTTTAAGGGCCATGGTATCATGGTGTGAGAATGAAACATGCACTGTCGCTCTCCATGTATAATGCACTCTGATAGAAATATTGCTATTTCTTTGTTGATAATTATGAAGCTATGCATTTCTTCCATATGTACACTAATACTTCCAACATCACCTGCCTTACCAAGTATAGCATAAAATCAGGGGAAAACATTGATAGTGCTGGAGAAATGTGTCACTGACACCTGCATTTTAAGTCGTACAGCTTGATAGATACTCTTATCCTTTTACTCATGAAAATAGGCATCGATTGTTCATATTTCTCTAAATAGTTCAATAAGCAAGGAGTCAAAAAAAGATTATTACCATCATACAAAAGCTCAAGTCTCCTGAACAAACGTTCGGTTGACAGTATGTGTCTAAGTCGCACATTTTCCTCGATATGATAAGTTGTTTGTGAAAATTTAGGCTAAAATATTCTGGATTTTTCTGTTTTATAGTATAGTGTAATGATGTGTAATGTATAAATCAGTGCCTCCACTTTTTAAGAAGGCTGAAAAAAGCTAAGCTTCCTCCTTATATTCTCTCTACCTTCTATAGAAGTGCAATACAGAGCATCCTCACCTGCAGCTGCACAGTGTGGTTTGGAACCTGCACAGTTACAGAAAGGAAGACCCTACAAAGAGTGGTGTGGGTAGCAGAGAAGGTAACAGGTTCCAGTCTTCCATAGATGCAATATCTTTATTCTGCAAGAATCATCTGAAAGGCCACCAAAATAATACAGGACAACATGTATCTTGTGCATGGACTGTTTAAGCATTTGGCATCGGGCAGGAGATATCGCAGCATCTGCTGCAAGACTACAAGATTCGGTGACAGTTTCTACCCTACAATGATTAGACATCTGAACTTGGGTACTAGTCCCAGGGGTCTGGACACATAAGAAGTAATTTTTTATTTATTTGTGCAATACATACTTATGTATATATTCCTAGTAAGTGGATTATTTATTTATTATATCCATAGTCAGTGTTATTTAACCCACTCACGTTCAATATTAGACAAATAACTTAGGTATTTCAATCTGTACTGTGTTTTGTATTAATTTAAATAAGGCAGTTTATTTAACTCAGGGGAGGCTATTTTTTCATGTATGAGTGTCGATAAATGTATCTACTCCTTCTTGCGTGTATTGTGAGTAGTATTTATGTTTATTTCTCTACTTGTATGTGTTGTTTCACTTTCCTTTGTAATCTCAAGAACTGAGCTGATGCACAAAATTTCATTTAGGCTACATGTGTATAGTTCTAAATGACAATAAAGTTTACTTTGACTTTGACATAGTACAGCTATAACGGCTGTGCATTCAACTAACATCTATCATTGTAAAGGAGACTTCTTGTTGATCAAGCTGCTGTTTACACCTTTTTAAAGCATTTATTGTTTACATAACAGATGAAATGAGTGCTTGACTTGCACATACACTGAACAGGATCAACGAGTGGGAAGCCACTGACTGATTTGCCTGGACTATGTTCCTTAATTTGATTTTCAGAAAATTATCGACAACCCAAGAATGTTATGTAGATTGCTGAATGTGTAATATTCCACAGCCACTAGGAGTGTGTGAATTGAAATCTGTATAAAACTGATGTGTCCTTGAAACATACAAAATATCTACTGTGGTATACAGAGATGAAACATGGGGAACTTTCAGAACAGCTTAGCACTTACATGAAGCTCTATTCATTTATTAATTTATTTACTTACTATTTGTTGACCAGATAAGTGGGTTGGTCTAGTGACCTTTTTTTCAGCGATGATCTGGGCTCAGATAGCAATTAATACAGTTATTACATTTAAGAGTTTGCATATGTGGATGATAATACAAACTTGCAAGCATACACTCTCTGAAAATACATACCAGGGGATTTGTGTATACAAGTGTAAAAGAAAACAGAGTAGTATGTGCTATATATGATTTGTACATATGCAAAGTATGTTTGTAGCAGGGCTATCCACAATGGGGTGTGAATATTGGTTCTAGATGATTGCCACTATTGATGTGACATCCTGACCTCATGTGCAAAAACTGGAAAAATGGGTCACCGATGGATAAATTTATGCTAAAGAAAGAATACATGGAATACATTAAAAGCTACATACATTATATATACAGTTACATTTCAGCAAAACTAGCTTAATTATTTAGCTGTTTCATAAGGCTTTTTGAAGTGAAGCTTATTATGGGATGGTGTGAGAGCTCGGAGTGTAACAGAAAAGTGAAATGAAAGCATGTAAGTCATACTCCGCCCTTAGGGACTTCCATATTTCTACTTCAGCTTTTCAAACAGGCACACACAATGAAGAGTTAGAGTAAGTGAGCGGCCCACACAAACAAACACACACACACACACACACACACACACACACACACACACACACACACACACACACACACACACACACACACAGTGAAGAGTGAGAGCGAGCAAGTGACCCCCCCCCCACACACACACACAGTGAGAGGGAAGAGGAAAGCAGGCGACTGATCCCTGGCAGCAACAGTTATTTTTTTTTTATTTTTTTGCTTCTACTTATCTTCTTCTTGCCTGTGTAAAATTAATAAGCTCAGCCATACAGAAAAAAAATGCTATGGTTGCCCTTTAGCCTTAAAAGCTCTGTACATGATGCTTAGCAAAAGACAGTTTTTAAACACAACATGGGAAAAAGCAGTGTCTATTTTGAAGTAGCCCCTAACTGTGCCACCACACCTACTAAATGGAATGTACAGTGCATTGCTTCATACTTTCTGGAAAAGTCTGAGGGAGGGTATTGGCAAAGTGAGAAAGGTCATGAGGGTCAATGACCTTGGAGCATCCATTTGTCTAAAGACACTGAGGTGGTGGAGGGGACTGGCCACCCAACAAAAATACTTGCTTCCTTCTTGTACTACTTTTGTAGTCTACATCAAATGGATATAGCGTGTGTCCAACATATTTAATATTTAAGTCAGGTTGCATCAATGATTCAAGATAGCCCCGTCATGAAACAGTGTTAAGTTTAAACACAGTCAAGTCAATGACAAGTGCAGGTTATGGACAGTACAGCAACCTTTAAGGAAAGGGAAAGCTCCGTTAGAAAGCAAGAAAATGGAGACATTAAAACTATCACAACAGAAGCAGTAAACCTTTGTATGAAGCATGCACAAATTAAAAAACAGAAAAAAATTGCTTTCTAATAAGAGGCACTGAAGAGTAATACTGCACTTATGAAGACAAACTGCAGTATCAATTAAAGCAAGAAAAGCATTCAGAACAGCAAAGATCTAAACTGAGGATGGGAGTGAGTGAGTGTGTGTTTGTTTGTTTGTGTGTGTGTGTGTAGATTGAAAAGGGGATGGTGACACAAAAGCAAAGTGAATGAGAATTAAAAAAAATAAAGAGATGACCAGACTGTAACTTAAAATCACAGTCACTAAACAAACACTTCTACTCAATAACCATGTAGGAACTGATCAGGAGAAAAGGGCTCCATAAAAACTGAAACAATTAATGATCTACATAAAAATATGTGCTTGCTCTCATTGTCCTAATATTTCTGACCTCAACAAAAAAGATTTGCATAATTTTTATAGAAGACTTGCACAAAATAGTAAGTGTTACCCCTCTAAGACAATACATTGGGGGAAAGCATGGGGATGCTTTGACATACTTTAATGGACCCCAGTGACTGTGGGGTAGACCTTATTATACATCCCAATGCCATACTTATCTTGACACCGTCATGGGATATGTTTGTTTCATGTCAGCCTAGGCAAAAAATAAAGTTTTGCAAAAGTTTTTTAAAGGAATCGTTAAGTTATTTTCTAAATGATAGTGGGGAAAATGGTCATGGAATTGTATGTATCACATGCACTAGTGCACAAAAATAATTCCAGAACTGCATTAATCAACAAAAAAAATGTACGTGGCTGCCATACAAGTTAGAAGTG
Source organism: Protopterus annectens (assembly GCF_019279795.1). NCBI lineage: Eukaryota > Metazoa > Chordata > Ceratodontiformes > Protopteridae > Protopterus > Protopterus annectens. The sequence goes on along the minus strand of NC_056747.1, from coordinate 588,613,718 downwards.
AAACTGCTGTAATGAAGTGTTAAAATGTTCTTATTTGGAAAACTCTGTGTGTGTGTGTGTGTGTGTGTGTGTGTGTGTGTGTGTGTGTGTGTGTGTGTGTGTGTGTGTGTGTGTGTTTACTTGTATGTGTTCATTTTCACAGTTCATTACAGAAGTTTCACTACTAATGCAAATGACAGCCACACACATATTTTAACAATCTTTTAATGTTTTCAGAGGTCTAATTTCTGCTGGAAGGTGAATCCAGGTTGAAGGTCCTCATCTGAAGGCCTTTTGACCAAATGTAGTCTTGAATCTAGGTCTGTCTAGGATGAAATATTATTTTTGGGAACCTTTAAGTGAGTAATTGCACCCTTTTTAGTAGACGCATTCTGGTAAGGGGGTGCAAGTAACCTTTTTTAAGAGTTTGAAACAGCAATGAGCTCAGAAGAAGAGAAGCTCTGTCAGTCACTGGCAGCCAGTTACGTCCATTTATCAGGTTACAGTAATGGGTCAGCAAGCTGTGCAAATATGAAAATATTTGTTTTCAGCTACTTGAAATCTTAGAACGTTGTGGAATGACTGCAGGAAAAGTAGTAATAGTCGATATTCAGTACAGGGAGACATATGTCTTTAGCTGTGGTTACTCTGGCTATTGGGACTTGACTCATGACACTGCCATTTTTGTAAAATGTCAAAGTGTGTAGTCACTGTTAGTGAAGAGTCAAGACTAAACCATAGTAAATGTATTCAGAGACATGATGATACCTGACAATCGGTAATTGGTAAGTGCAGACAGACTTGATAATTACCATGCAATAATGTTTAGTTTTACTGAATTTCTTGTAATGTGGCTAAAATGGTTAGTTATGCACCTGAAGGACAAACTTCTGCAAGTAAGTGCACAAATAAGCATTTCAGATGCAGATCTAGCCACATTCAATAACAGCTTGTACAAATCTACTTCAAATGCCCCATCACAAGCAAAGTACATCTCAAGCAGCCAAACCTGCCAAATGTGCTGAATCTGCATTCTTTTCTGCACTTACATCTCTGTTTTTGATGCATGTTTAGTGTGAAGTATCATAGTGCATAATTATTTCCTTATATGTGTGCAAAACAATATGTTTACTTGTCCTCTCTATACCTGGGTAGTCAGTGTCAAGCAATTATTTACTAGTTGAATTTTTGTGAGCACGGGAATTTTCAGCTGCCATGAACCATATTTTGTTTTATCCATGCTCCCAACTGATTATGCCTGTTGTATTATTTTTAATACTGGGATACTCATGTTGAGGTCAACTGATTTTTGTGAAATGCTGGGGCACAATTATGCCCTCCTCACATCCACTCATACCTAGGGCCATGATACATTTACAGAGAGAATTACCGACATCATTCCCTGCTCTGAAAACAAGATTTAAATAGAATCCATAAATATATATCATACTACATATCAAAGCTGCAAAACAGTTGAAATATGTCATTCTCTGCTCTTCTCCACCTTCCAGGTGGCATTAGCTTTATAAAGAGAAAATTAACTTAAACCAGATCCTTGTTAATCAGTTCCCTTATCTTAAACCTCCACTTAAAATTCACTGAAACCTAACTTAATCCACATGATGCCATTCATAATGTGAATATATTTATATCTTTATTGATCATTTCCATGATACATCAGATAAAATATTTTGTATCCAGACTAGAGACCATTAAATCCTCAAGAAGGAACCAAACAGGAACAACTTGCTTTTTCCTTGGGTTTTTAATAAATCCAACACCAAACAAGCAAAAGTCAATACATAAAAACAGCGTACACGTACAGACTAGAGACCATTCCACTCTAGAAAATGTTCCGACAAATGCCCTAGAAAGACTTGCTGTACCATTTACTGATGAGTCTCTCCTCATAAATTACTGTTTAATTTCTCTGCTTTATAGAAGATATTATCCATCTAGCACTCATGCACTACTGTTACAACTCAGACTTTGCAGAATAACAATCAGGCCTCATAGCTAACTGGATTAATAGTCAATGAACTGGACTGTGTCTTACTACAAGATGAAAAATAATATTACATTTCTTCACCATTTTAATATTTTTTTCCCCTTCCTGAGAAATAGTATATGATTAGACTAAGGAATCACCAGGCCAATGGAAAAAGAAAGGAAGCATATAACTCCAACAAATCTCATAATGAACCCTCTTCATAGTCTCAGTATTGTATTAATAGGAATCACTGCAAAATGTTAAGTAAAAAGGCAAAACCAGGTTTCCTTATGCAAAGTCACTTCTCACCTCTGAATGATCTTAAAATGTTCCATCATGAACTAAACAATTGTACTGTCAATATCAATCATCATTTTGTTATCACAGTACAGATAAATAGTCATATGGCATGTCTGCCATCAGACAATGCTAATGCTCTACCAAACAGTTCCATTTTCTAACACCCCTTCCTCCCCATTTACTATAAGGAAACACACACTCTAACTGCTTTTTTTTAATCCCTTCCTTCCTTCTCCTATTAAACAGTTTCTGGTGGAATGACCTTTACAACAAATTTTCAAGCTCAAGCAATATTTTTATTTACATTCATCGATTTTATCATTCATATTTCCTTATAATCTGGCTCATTTTTACTGATCTCTGCTAATTTTCTACCATCATTCACATCCCAAGTTTGTTCTTAAACAGCAGCTTGAATGTCAAAGCCCCAAAATACTAGTGATGGCCATCTCATCTCAGCTTAGAATGTATCTTGAGGATTAGGGTGTTTTGTCAGAAAAGCAGTATAGATACTTAAGGCAAAACAGTACTACCATTAGATATATGGGCATACTATGAACTCAGAGCTCATGCAGTGGTTCCTCAACTAACATCCTTGTCGCTGTCATTCATTAGGACAGGTAGAATCCTTGAAATTCCATGGCATCCTTAGTTACAGTAAGATCAAACATCCCCAATTAATTTCTTATGTGCAAAGCTAACCAGATACTTCTACCTTTCCCTACCATCTCACCTAAACTACTTAAAACAGAGCAAAGGTAGCAGTGGTGTACTGAGCAAGCACTTTTTATATAAAGAATAATATGCAGCTCATCCCCACATTCATCAGGGGACCTAAACTGTTACTTAACAGGTCTATATCACTTCATCGAACAGTCTATTTATTGAATTCTTATTCATCGAGCTCACTTTAGTGAGGGCTCAATTCAATGAACAATCATTTCAGTGAATTTTCTCACAGGGAAAGGAAATAGTTGGCCATCAAGGGAACTCGCCTTTTTCCTCACTGTACAGTGACCTTGGAGTTGGTATATTTAGTTGGGGGGGGGGTGCAGCCCCACTTTGTTGAGATTAAAATTTAGTAGTGTTTGGTACAGTTGTTAGCTGGCCCACTAGTTTCAAAAATTCACTGAAATGATTGTTTGTTGAAGTCAGCTTTTGCTAAAGTGAGCTCGATGAATAAGGATTCGATAAACAGACTGTTCAATTAACTGATATAGACCCATACTGAACACCGTTAAGTATCAGTGCAATATATAACTGCACACTGTTGACTATTCTACTGTCTGATGTGTGACCTATACTATATGTATTATACAACTAGCAAGTTTATGTACTATTCTACTACCAGTTCTATACATTACATGTCTGCCCACAGTGTGCTCTGCTCTAATAAATACCTTATATACTATACTGTACTGCACTATACTATCCTACTGTCCACAGTTAGCATTATATTTACCCACCATGTGTGCTGTTCTACTACCAACTCTGTGTGCTATACTTCTACTCACTTTAAACCCCGTGTTACCATATTACTGTACTATGCTACTCCACTGCCCACTTTCTGCATTCTTAGTACCCATTCTGTACACTGTTCATCTGTGCAGTATAGCCATTCTGCCCATTATACTTCTAATCATTTTGATTATTACTCCACTACTCATTCTGTACATTATAATACAACCTGCTCTGTGCACTGTACTACTAAGCACTCTATGCAGTGTACTAATACCCATGCTATTCACAGTACTACTAAGAACTCTATGTTGTTTACTACTATACAATCTGTTCAGTGTAGTACTACCCATGCTGGAGATCATACTACAAAGCACTCTATGCTGTGTACTGTATTACTAAGTACTATATGCAATGTACTACTACCCACTCTGTGCACTGCACTACTAAGCATTCTATGCAGTACTACCCACTCTGTGCACTGTAGTACTAAACATACTATGTAGTGTACTACTACCATCTCTGTGCACTGCTCTACTAAGTACTCTGTACAGTGTACTACTACTACTACACAGTGTGTGCACTGCACTACTAACCACACTATGCACTGTACTACTAAGCACACTGGGCAGTGTACTACTATGTGTACTTTGCACTGTATTACTAAGCGATATATGCAGTATTATAATACTCACTTGTGCACTGTACTGCAAAGCACACTATGCAGTGTACTACTAAGCACTCTATGCAGTGTATTTTTACACAATATTTGCACTGTACTACTAAGCACTCTGTGCAGTGTACTACTACCCACATGCAATGCACTACTGCCCACACTTTGCTCTGTACTACTAAGTCATCAATGCAGTGTACTACTACCCACACTGTGCACTGTATTACTAAGCACTCTATGTAATGCTCTACTACCTAATCTGTACAGTGTACTGCTAAGCACATTATCCAGTGCACTACTACCCACAATGTGAACTATACTAATAAGCATTCTATGCAATGTAGTATTACTCAGGCTGGGCATTGTACTACTCAGTGCTGTATGCAGTGTAATACTACCTAGGCTGTGCACTGTGCTACAAAGCACTATATGCAGTTTACTACCCAGGCTGTGCACTGTGCTACAAAGCACTATATGCAGTGTACTACCCAAGCTGTGCACTGTACTACTAAGCACTCTATGCAGTGTACTACTCAGCACGCTGGGCACTGTACAACTAAGTGCTCTATGCTGTGTATCATTAGCCACTTTGTGCACTGTACTACTAATTACTCTCTGCAGAGTATTACTATCCATGCAGGGGACTGTACTACTAAGCACTCTATGCAGGGCACCATGACCCACTCTGTGCCCTGCACTACTAAGCACTCTATACGGTGTACTACTACCCTCCCTGTGCACTGCTCTACAAAACACTCTATGCATGCACTGATACCCAGTCTGGGTACTGTACTATGAAACACTGTATGCAGTATACTACTACCCACACTTTCCACTGTACTACTATGCATACTATGAAACACTGTATGCAGTATACTACTACCCACACTTTCCACTGTACTACTAAGCATGCAGTGCAGTGTAGCACTACCCACTCAGTGCACTGCACTGTACTACTAAGCCCCAATGCAATAGACTACTACCCACACTGTGCAATGTACTAAGCACACTATACAATGTAATGTTACTCACTCTGTGCACTGTATTACTAAGCACTCTATGCAGTGTACTACCCAATCTAGGCACTATTCTAAGCACTCTATGCAGTGTATTACTACCCAACTCTGTGCACTGTACTACTAAGAACTATATGTAGTCTACTACTACTACACACTTTGTGCACTGTACTACTTAACACTTTACACAGCGTACTACTACCCACTCAGTGAACTGTAATACTAAGCCCCCAATGCAGTGGACTACTAATCACACTATGCACTGTACTACTAAGCACTCTGGGCAGTGTACTACTATGTGTACTTCACACTGTATTACTAAGTGATCTATGCAATATAACACCCACTTGTGCACTGTACTACAAAGCACACTATGCAGTGTACTACTACACACAGTGTGCACTGTACTACTAAGCATTCTATGCAGTGTACTTCTACCCACAATTTGCACTGTAATACTAAGCATTCTGTGCAGTGTACTACTCCCCATGCTGGAGAGTGTACTACTACCCACATGCAATGTACTACTACCCACACTTTGCACTGTACTACTAAGCCACCAATGCAGTGTATTACTACCCACACTGTGCACTGTGTTACTAAGCACTCTATGCAGTGTTCTACTAATATGTGCAGTGTACTGCTAAGCACTCTATGCAGTGCACTACTACCCACAATGTGAACTGTACTAATAAGCACTCTATGAAATGTAGTACTACCCAAGCTGAGCATTGTACTACTCAGTACTCTATGCAGTGTACTACTACCCAGGCTGTGCACTGTGCTACAAAACACTATATGCAGTGTACTATCCAGGCTATGCACTGTACTACTAAGCACTATATGAAGTGTACTACTTCCCACACTGGGCACTGTACAGCTAAGTACTCTATGTTGTGGATCACTACCCTCTTTGTGCACTGTACTACTAAGCACTCTCTGCAATGTATTACTACCCCTATGCTGTGTACTGTACTACTAAGCATCCTATGCGTGTACTACTACTTATGCTGTGTAATGTATTACTAAACACTGTATGTTGTGTACTAATACCCACACTGTGGACTGCACTGCTAAGCACTCTATACAATGCACTATCCACTCTGTGAATAATACTAAGCACTCTTTGCAGTGTATTACTACCCACTCTGTACACTGTACTAAGAACTCTATGCAGTCTGCTACTACATAGTCTGTGCAATGTACTACTGAGCACGTTATGCAGTGTAATACTAACCACTCAGTGTACTGTACTACTAAGCCCCCAGTGCAGTGGACAACTAACCACACTGTGCTACTTAGCCCTCTGGGCAATGTACTACTACCCATATTTTGTACAACACTACTAAGCTTTATATGCAGTGTACTGCTACCTAATCTGTGCACTGTACTTCTAAGCACTTTATGTAGTGTACCAATATCCACACTGTGCACTGTACTACTACACAGTCTGTGCAGTTTAGTAATATCCATGCTGTGGACTATACTAAGCACTCTGTGTAGTGTTCTACTACCCAGTCTGTGCATTGCACTATAAGAACTCTCTACAGTTTATTACTACCCATGCTGTGTACTGTACTACTAAGCATCCTATGCAGTGTACTACTATATTTGCTGTGTAATGTATTACTAAACACTGTATGCTGTGTACTTCTACCCACAATCTGCAGTGTACTACTAAGCACTTTCGCAGTGTGCCACTACCCACACTTGGGACTGTATTACTAAGCACTCTATGCAATGTACTACTACCCACATTTTGCACTGCACTACTAAGCCACAAATGCAGTTTACTTCTACCCACACTGTGCACTATCCTACTAAGCATTTTATCGAGTGTTTTACTACCTAATCTGTGCACTGTACTGCAAAGCACTCTATGTAGTGTACCATTACCCACACTGTACACTATACTACTAATTCAGCTGTACAGTATACTTCTACATGCTGGGGACTGTACTAATAAATACACTATGCAGTGCACCACTACTCCCACTATGAACTGTACTAATAAGCACTCTATGCAGTCTATTACTGATGCTGAGTACCGTAGTGCTAAGTAGTCTATGCAGTGTACTCCTACACACACTGTGAACTATACTAATAAGCACTCTATCCAGTGTACTACTATTCAGACTGTGCACTGTGCTACTAAGCACAGTATGCAGTGTACTATTACCCATGCTGGGCACTGTACTACTAAGCAGTCTATGCAGTGTACAACTACCCAGGCTGTGCACTGTGCTACTAAGAACACTATGCAATGTACTACTACCCATGCTGGGCACTGTGCTAAGAATGCTATGCAGTTTATTACAACTCATGCTGGACACTCTACTACAAAGCAATCTATGCAGTGCACTACTACCCACACTGTGAAACGTGTTAATAAGCAATCTATGCAGTGTATTACTACCCACTCTGAGCACTGTACTAATAAGCATTCTATGCAGTGAAATGCTATACAACCTGTGAACTGTATTACTAACACTCTATGCAGTATAGTACTACCCAAGCTGGGAACTGTACTACTCAGCACTCATTGCAGTGTAGTACTACCCTGGCTGTGCACTTTGCTACAAAGCACTATATGCAGTGCACTACCAAGGCTGTGCACTGTACTACTAAGCACTCTCTGCAGTGTATTACTACCCATGCTATGCACTGTACTACATCCTATGGAGTGTCCAACTACCCATGTTGTGCACTGAATTACTAAACACTCTGTGCAGTGTACCACTGCCCACACTGGGGACTGCACTGCCATGCACGCTATACAGTGCAGTACTACCCATGTTGTACACTGAATTATTAAGCACTCTATACAGTGTACAGCAATTCACTCTGCACACTGTACTAAGCAATCAATGCACTATATTAAGCATCGTATGCAGTGTACCACTGCACAGTCTGCACTGTACTACTGAGAACTTTATGCAGTGTACAACTACCCACTCAGTGCACTATATTACCAAGCCCCCAATGCAGTGGACTACTAACCACACTGTGCACTTTACTACTAAGCACTTTGGGAAGTGTGCTATTATCCATATTTTGCACTATGCTAAGCACTCTATGCAGTGTTCTACTACCCACTCTGTGCACTGTACTGCAAACCATTCTTTCCAATGCACAACTACCCATTCTGCACACTATACTACTAAACCCTCAATGCAGTGTACTTCTGCTCGCAGTGCACACTTTACTACTAAGCACTCTATGTAGTGTACTTCTACCCAGAATGTGCACTGTACTACTCAACAATCTGGGTAGTGTACTACTGCCCATGCTGGAGACTGGGTTACTAAGCACCCCATGCAATGTACTACTACCCACACTTTGCACTGTACTACTAAGCCATAAATGCATTGTACCACTGCTCACTTTGTGTATTGTACTACTAAGCACTCTATGCATTGTTCTACTACCTAATCCGTGCACTGTACAATTTAGCCCTCTATGTAGTGTACTACTACTCATGCTGTACACTACACTACTAATCACTCTGTACAGTATACTACTACACACACACTGGGGACTGTACTGCTAAGCACTCTACACAGTGTACCACTAGCCCCTGCTGTGAACTGTACTAATAAGCACTTTATGCAGTCTATTACTACCCATGCAGAGCATCGTACTACTAAGCACTCTATACAGTGTGCTATTACCCAGGCTGAGCACTGTGCTACTAAGGACTCCATACAGTGTACTTTTACCCATGCTGGGCACTGTACTACTAAGCTCTCTATGCAGTGTGCTACTAACCACACTGTGACCTGTACTAATAAGCACTCCATGCAGTATACTATTACCCTCACTGGGCACTTTACTAATAAACACTCTATGTAGTGTACTATTACCCACCCTGTGAACTGTACTACTAACACCCTATGCAATGTATTATTACACAAGCTGGGCACTGTACTACTCAGCACTCTATGCAGTGCACTAATATCCAGGCTGTGCACCGTGCTACAAAGCACTATATGCAGTATACTACCCAGGCTGTGCACTGTACTAATAAGCACTCTATGCAGTGTACTACTACCTACTCTGTGTACTGTACTACTAAGCACACTAGCACTATAGAACTAAGCGCTCTATACAGCGTACCACTACCCACTTTATGCACAGTACTACTAAGCACTCTCTGCAGTGTTATACTACCCACGCTGTGCACTATACTACTAAACTTCCAATGCAGTGTACTACTACCAATGCTGCACTCTCTATTACTAAAGACTGTATGCAGTGTACTACTACCCACTCTGTTCACTGTACTAATAAGCACTTGATGCAGTGTACTACTACCCATATTGTGCACTGTACTAAGCATGCTGTGCAGTGTAGTACTACCCACTCTGTGTACTGTACTACTAAGTAGTCTCTGCAGTGTACTACTAACAATGTGCAGTGTACTACTACCATGAATGTGCTCTGTACTACTAATCACTCTGTGTAGTGTACTACTATTCATGCTGTGTTCAACTAAGCAGTCTGTTCAATGTACTACTACCCATGCTGTGCACTGCACAACTAATCACTCTATGCAGTGTTCAGGTCTGTATTACTTCAAACCTCTGTTCATCAAACATAACTCAGTGAACATTCAAGTCAGTGAATGTTTTAGACAGGTAACATAGTCCACCTCTGTGACCATCATGCACAATGTAGCATATCAGACCCACCAAAGTGGGGGGGGGCTGCACCCCTTACACCCCCTAATGTGGTCGAACAGTGTAGCCACACACCCCTAATGTGGAGGACAGCACATCTCCCTACTTATATATACCAACTTTGAGATTGCACTACATTGTGAAAAAGAGCAAATTTCCTACTGCTGGCCAACTAATTATGTTCCCTGAGTAAAATGTTCACTGATGTAAACATTTGGTAAAGGGAACATTTTCTGATGTATGGTCGATGAAAGCAGATTCAAGTGAGTTAATATTTGACAAAGTAATATAGACTCACAGTGTTCTACTACCTACTCTGAGCACTGTACATGATGTACTAGTACTAATGCTATGCACTGTACTAAGCCCTCTGTGCAAAGTACTACTACCCACACTGTCCACTGTACTAAGCACTCTGTGCAACATACTATGCACACTATCCGGTGTACTAGTACCCACACTGTGCAGTGTACTAATAGGCACTCTATGGAGTGTACTTCTACCCATGCTGTGTGCTACTACCAAGCACTGTATGCAGTGTATTACTACCAACTTGGTGCACTGTACACTAAGCACTGAGTGTACTACGTCCTATGCTGGGCACTCTACTACTAAGCACTCTATGCAGTATACTACAAGCCAGGCTGTGCACTGTGCTACTAAACACTCAATGCAGTGTACTACTACATACTTTGTGTACCATATTACTAAGCACTCTATGTAATGCACTGCTACATAATTTCTGAACTATACTACTAAGACTTCTCTGCAGTGAACTACTACACACAGTCCACTGTACTAAGCACAATATGCAGTGTACCACCACCCATGTTGTGCAGTGTATTACTAAACACTCTATGCAGGGTACCACTATCCACTGTCTGCACTGTACTACTAAGCCCCTATACAGCATACTACTACTACACATGCTGTGCATTGTATTATTAAGCACTCTGTGCAGTGTACTACTACCCACTGTTGCACTATACTACTAAGGACTCTCCGTGGTATACAATTACCCATGCTGTGCACTATACTACTCTGCACTTTATGCAGTGCACTACTACCCCCTCTCTAACTGCAATGCTAAGCACTCTATCCAGTGTACTACAACCTATGCAGTACACTGTACTACAAAACACCCTATGAATTGTACTACTGCCCAAAGTGTTCACTGTATTACTAAGCACAATGTGCAGTGTACTAAAACCCACACTGCGGACTATACTATTAACCATGATATAGTGTTCAACTACATAATCTGGAATGTACTACCAGCACTCCATGCAGTGTGCCACTACCCACAATGTACTACTAAGCACTCTGTGCAGTGTACAATTCCACTCTGTGCAGTATACTAAGCACTCTGTACAGTGTACTACAACCCATGTTGTTCACTGTACTACTAAACACTGTGCCGTGCAGTACTAGCCAATCTGTGCAATGTAAAACAAAACACTCACTGCATTGTTTTCTTGCTTTTCTGTGCATTGTACAAATAATTCTATGCAGCATACTATATACACTCTGTGTAGTGTACTACTAAGCACTCTCTGTAATCTAGTACTACCCATGCTGTGCACTGCATTACTAAGCACCCTATGCAACATATTAACCACTGTGCACTGTACTACTACGCACACTCTGCAGTGTTCTACTACCCATGTTGTGGAGTGTACTAATAAGGATTCTATGTAGCATACTACTACCCACTCTGTGCATTGAAGTAGTAAACACTCTATGCACTGTACTACTACCCACACTGCGCACTCTACCGCTAAGCACTCTATGCAGTCTACTACTACCCATGCTGTGCACTACACTACTAAGCACCCTATGCAGTGTACCACTGCCAACTTTGTGCACTGTACTAAGCACTGTCTGCAGTATACTATTACTCACGCTCGTCACTGTACTACTGAGCATCTTATGCAGCATACTACTACCCAGGCTGTGCACTGTACTACTATGCAGTGTGATAATACACACTCTATGCACTGTACTGTTAAGCACTCTGTGCAGTGCAGTACTACCCAGTCTGTGCAATGTACTACTAAGCACTATATGTAATGTTCTACTTCCAACTCTGTGCACAGTACTACTAAGCACTCTGTGCAGTGCACTGTACTGCTAAACACTTTATGCAGTGTACTCCTTCCCACTATATGCACTGTTCTAGTATGCACTCTATGTACTGTACCACTACCCACTCTGTGTACTGTACTACTATGCAGTGTACTACTACCCACTCTGTGGACTGTACTACTAAGCACTCTATACAATGTACTACTACCTACTCTGTGTACTGTACTACTAAGCACTCTATGCAGTGTACTATTACTCATGCTGGACAGTGCACTACTAAGCACTCTATGAACTGTACTAAATTATACTTTGTGTACTGTACTATTAAGCCTTCTCTGCAGTGCACTACTACCCACAGTGTGCACTGTACTACTCTATGCATGGTACTACTACCCATGCTGTGCACTGTACTACTAAGCATTCTATGCATTACACTACTACCTACTCTGGGCACTATAATTCTAAGCACTCTGTGCAGTGTACTACTACCACGCTGGGGACTGTACTACTAAGCACTCTATGTAGTGTTCTACTACCTACTCTGTGCACTGTACTGCTAATCCCTCTTTGCAGTGCACTACTACTCACACTATTCACTGTACTACTAAGCACTCTATGCATTGTACTCCTGCCCACACTATGCACTGTACAACTAAGGACTTTGACAGTGCACTACTACCCACACTGGGGACTGTACTAAGCATTCTGTGCAGTGTACTACTATGCATACTGTGCGCTGTACTACTAAGCACTCTGTGCAGTACTGCTACCCACAATAGGGACTATACTACTAAGCACTCTATGCAGTGTTCTACTACCGACTCTGTTGTGCACTGTACTACTAAGCACTCCATGCACTGTACTACTAAGCATTATCTGCAGTGTTCTACTGTCTATGCTGTGCACTGTAATATTAAAAATTATATGCAGCATACTACTAACCACTTTGTGCACTGTACTACTAAGCACTCTCTGCAGTGTACTACAACCCATGATGTGCATTGTACTACTAAGCACTCTATACAGTGTTCTACTACCTATTATGTAGTAACTAATCATTCTATGCTGTGTAAAACTACCCACACTATTTGCTATACTACTAAGCACACTGTACATTGTACTACTACCCACACTTTGGACTGTACTACTAAGTACTCTATGCAGTCTTCTACTACCTAGTCTGTACACAATACTACTAATCATTCTATGCAGTGTACTACTACCCACACTGTTCACTGTACTACTAAGCACAATGTGCAGTGTATTAATATCCACACTATTGACTGTACTACTAAGTACTCTATGCAGTGTTCTATTACCTAGTCTGTGCACTCTACTACCAGCATTCCATGTAAAACACTACTACCCACACTGTGCTACTGTGTACTTCTACCCACACTGGGGACTGTACCACTAAGCACTCTATGCAGTGTTCTTCTACTCACTCTATGCACTATACTACTAAGCACTCAGTACAGTGTACTACTACCCACACTGTACTACTAAGCAATATGTGTCATGTAGTACTAGCCACTTTGTGCACTGCAAAACTAAACATACTCTACAGATTTCTACTCCCTTTCTGTGAACTGTACTAATAAGGATTCTATGCAGCATATTCCTACACACTCTGTGCACTATATTACTAAGACTCTCTGCAATGTAGTACTACCTGTACTGTGCATTGTTCTACTAAGCCCCCTATACAGCTTACTACTACCCATGCTGTGCACTGCATTACTAAGCACCCTATGGAGTGTACTACTACTGTGCATTGTACTACTAAGCACTCTGTACAGTGTAGTACTACACAGTCTGCATGTTGTACTACTAGGCACTCAATGCAGTGTTTTATTACCCATGCTATGCAATGTATTAATAAGGATTCTATGCAGCATGCTACTACCCATTCTGTGCACTGTACTAATAAGCACTCTATGCCCTGTACTACTACCCATGCTGTGGACTGCACTAAGCAGTCTGTATAGTGTAGTACTAGCCATTCTGTGCACTGTACTACTAAGCACACTCTGCATTGTTCTGCTACCCATGCTGTGCACTGTACTAAGGATTCTATGCAGCATATTACTACTCACTCTGTGCAATGTACTACTAAGCACTCTCTGCATGTACTACTACTACCCATGCTGTGCACCATACTACTAAGCACCCTATGCAGTGTACTACCAACTCTGTATATGGTATTACTAATGATTGTGTGAAATATACTAATTAATCTTTACGTTATGCTACTGATCATTCTATGAAGTATACTACTACCCACTCTGAGTGGTACTCTGCCATGTGCTCTGTGCACTATACTATTACTTTGTGCACTATTGTTCTACCCACTATGTCTGCTGTAGTATTTCCCAGTCTTTCTATAGTACTGTTACTACTACTCACTATATGCACAATACTTTTGTAGATGATGTATATTATAGTGCTGCCCAGTCCGTATGCTTTACTGCTAACCTTTCTGAGCATTGTACTTTCTATTATTATTTTTAATACTGGGATACTTATGTTGAGGTCAACTGATTTTTGTGAAATGCTGGGGCACAATTATGCCCTCCTCACATCCACTCATACCTAGGGCCATGATACATTTACAGAGAGAATTACAAACATCATTCCCTGCGCTGAAAACAAGATTTAAATAGAATCCATAAATATATATCATACTACATATCAAAGCTGCAAAACAGTTGAAATATGTCATTCTCTGCCCTTCTCCACTTTCCAGGTGGCATTAGCTTTATAAAGAGAAAAGTAACTTAAACCAGATCCTTGTCAATCAGTTCCCTTATCTTAAACCTTCACTTAAAATTCACTGAAACCTAACTTAATCCACATGATGCCATTCATAATGTGAATGAAAAAGACTAGTAAATTTTGCAAATAGGATGCCTGGAACCAGGAATAGAAAAGAGTTCTATTAGTCACATAATCTATCCCTTTTTTAAATTACTGTACTGTTAGACAATGTTCAAGAAAGTTAACCTTACATTTTGGTTTATGACTGTCCCATTATCAAAAACAATTTCTTAAATGGACTTCTGCATGCATTCCCCAAACCCCACCAGTAAACAGTATGTGATATCTCATGCATCATTTTCTCATCAAGTATAATGGCACTGTAATTGGTGACTCAAAATTTATTTTAACTTTATCTCTAATTATATACTGCAAAATATTGCAATTCCAAATTCCTTTTCAGAACTTCATAGGTATATACTAGGCTAACTACCAGAGCCTTTATAAGCCTAGTCATACAATCCAACACAATTATGTCCCTATGTATCATGTGAATTTATTAGGAGTGGATATGTTAGTTAGGAAGTTTCTAGAAGTTATGTGGGGGATATGCTAGTTTGTGCATTATTGTCTGTCCATGTCTATCAGAGACGGGGAGCCAGAGTCAGGGTGAATTTCTGATTTCCCATCCACTAGTCAAGGTTACACTTAAATAGGGTTTGAGATGGACTCTGCTTCACATAGATGAGGAGCCTGTTCCCCAGCATGGGAATCCTCTGAAACATATCTCTCTCTCTCTCTCTCTCTCTCTCTCTCTCTCTCTCTCACATACGTCTTATTTATGTTGCAAGAAAAATTTAAATCCTTGGATCTAGTGATGCTGATGTTGTTTGTTTTGTGGATGTGCAAATGGTCCATCAGAGTTGGATCCTAGAATGCCTTGTATGTCAGGCATAAATTGCCCCTCAGTAACTTGTAGGAGACAGAGTATAGAGATTGCGCTTTAAGGTGATCCATATAGGACAATACATTTATATCCTGGACTCTCTTGATAAGAAACTTTTGTGGGCATTCTAACTGTTGCATATGTCTGGTCTGGTACATGCCAAAGGTGGGCATTATACTCAATGATGTATCTGCTAAGGGCCAAATAAAACAGCACTATAAGTTCCTTGAACCAGGATGCCATGCCCTTACTTATAAGTTGGGGGACGTAGAATAATTTTCGATAACCATTTGAAATGTTTGGACCCGCTACAGCAAGTCCCAAATATGGAGACTAAATGGCCAAATGATCAGACTTACTTATACTAAGTCCAAAATGCTGTTTCTCATAATATTCCCCTTTCTCTGAGGTATGTTGATCTCAGAGTTGGTATATATAAGTTTGAGGGGGGTTGTGAGGGCTTGCGCTTAAATAAAAAAAAAAAATTAAAAAAGAATAGTGATTTTCGACATTCAATCTTCTCCTTTGTTTTTGGCATTTTTTTTTTTTGGCTTGACAGCACTTGGCATTTTAAGTGCTAACATTTCAGTAGGGAGGCATGACTTTCTCACTTCCTTGGCCACATGTTGGTCAAAGGCCAGATTATAGTCTACATATGATTCCAGATCCATGACTACTAGGTCAACTCTTAGGGGTGTCTTATCAATAGACTAATTAGCTTGGGTGGCAGTTATTCCAAAAGGCACTATAATGCATTTCTTGCCATTGAGTTTTAGTCTGTGACTTTTGTTTGTGTTAAACCCTCTTGTAATATATGTTTGTGTCATGGGGGGATCTATGACAACTCCCAATTTGCAGTCATCTACACACTTGATCAGTCTAAGGCCTTAAATATTAACCTTTACTTCTGAGAAGTAGATTCCAAATAGGAGTGATCCCAGCAGTGACCCCTGAGGTACCCCACTGGTGACTGGTCTCTTAATGGAGGTGATATCATCAGTCCTAAGTTCCTAAGTCTTGCTGGTGAGCCAGCTCACAGTCTAGTAAGTTATATATGGGTTTATGCTCGGTTCAGTGAGTTTGGTAGCTACACCATTGCAGGATATTGTATTAAACACCTTAGCTAGGTCCAGGTAGGCAGTATGCATAATTTTCTCTTATCCATTGCCTTGGTGACTTTCTCAAAGAAGTCCACCATATTTAGCAGTTATGGCCTCCCCTTGATAAAGCCAAACTGGGTTGGATCCAGTGTCTGAAGGTTGCCTATATCTTTATTGATCATTTCCATGATACATCAGAAAAAAGATTTTGTATCCAGACTAGAGACTATTCCACTCTAGAAAAAGTTCCGACAAATGCCCTAGAAAGACTTGCTGTACCATTTACTGATGAGTCCCTCCTCATAAATTACTGTTTAATTTCTCTGCTTTATAGAAGATATTATCCGTCTAGC
Organism: Protopterus annectens; assembly: GCF_019279795.1. Lineage (NCBI taxonomy): Eukaryota > Metazoa > Chordata > Ceratodontiformes > Protopteridae > Protopterus > Protopterus annectens. The sequence continues at coordinate 588,596,382 of NC_056747.1, read as the reverse complement.
ACTCATGCACTACTGTTACAACTCAGACTTTGCAGAATAACAATTAGGCCTCATGGTTAACTGGATTAATAGTCAATGAACTGGACTGTGTCTTTCTACAAGATGAAAAATAATATTACATTTCTTCACCATTTTAATAATTTTTTCCCCTTCCTGAGAAATAGTATATGATTAGACTAAGGAATCACTAGGCCACTGGAAAAAGAAAGGAAGCATATAACTCCAACAAATCTCATAATGAACCCTCTTCATAGTCTCAGTATTGTATTATTAGGAATCACTGCAAAATGTTAAGTAAAAAGGCAAAGCCAGGTTTCCTTATGCAAAGTCAATTCTCACCTCTGAATGATCTTAAAATGTTCCATCATGAACTAAACAATTGTACTGTCAATACCAATCATCATTTTGTTATCACAGTACAGATAAATAGCCATATGGCATGTCTGCCATCAGACAATGCTAATGCTCTACCAAACAGTTCCATATTCTAACACCCCTTCCTCCCCATTTACTATAAGGAAACATACACTCTAACTGCTTTTTTTAATCCCTTCCTTCCTTCTCCTTTTAAACATTTTCTGGTGGAAGCCACACAATGGCTTACAATTATTCTTATCTATAAACAATGAAGATCAGATGACCTTTACAACAAATTTCCAAGCTCAAGCAATATTTTTATTAACATTCATCAATCATGGGGGTTTTACTGCTAACCTTTCTGAGCATTGTACTTTCTACTATCCGAACTAATCTAACAATCATTAATGGAATATTTTATGTAATCAGAAGGCCTGAAAAATAAATTGGAAGAAATACATTAATCTACAATGTCTAATCCTTTGGTTCCTTAGCACCTTTAATTCTGGTACATTCAGACCACAAGTAGCTTAGAATTCCACTATGCAAAATCAGCTAATAAATAGTGGTCCAGTTTATGCACTCGTCTACAACCCATGCACATTTTATTGTTTCTCAATGGTAAAAATACTGCAATCTTGAAAATATACCATCTGCGTATTCAATCCTACAATGTCACAACCAAAATGTATTCTCTTCATCTTCATAAACACACATTCAATCTTTTACCTCACTCATCAGCAACAATCTTACATATGATATCCATCCAACCCCAATTTCAGTTATTCTAAGATCATGCAGATATAGTCATGGGTATGGCTAGACACATGGAAAAATGTCAAAGCACTGAAAACCACACATTTCATTGCAAGAAAAACACCACACTTAATTTATAGTTGGATCTCATTTAATCTGCAAGTCCTTCTTGCTATCTCAAAAACTTGGGTTGAAAATGAATGGTTCTCAAAATTCTGTCACTCATGCTGGGCATGCCACTCACAGGTGTGACAGAGCATATAAATCACAGGAAGTGTAGCATTATTTCATAGGCAATTTTATTTCCTGTGACCAAATCCCTGATTATCTTTAAAGTCAAGCCATAGGGTCCACATGAAAGTACATGAAGTTAAATTCTCCCTGCTGTGTGTAACATTACATCAGGGTAATATGAATATGTCATTGGGGAAATCTTGCATTAACTAATCTTGAGACCCATCCTAGAAGTCATAATCCTCAGGATTTGAATTATAACTGGTTATTAACTGGGGGTGGGGGTAACCCACCCCTATTTACAACCCCATGGTCTCTCCAAAAACATCTCATGAGTTATTAAAATAGATAAGCACAATGTCAGGAAAACATTTTAACTGGATTTTAGTGTTCTTATCTCATAATACCTCCTATTATTGTATTTTTTCTGACTATATTTACTGATCTTACAATCTTTGCTATAGAGAACGTCAGAAAACACAAATGTTTCCATACTCTTAAAATATTCACAAATGTGACACTGTCTCCCACATCTATTATCAGTTTCCTTTTCATTCCTTCCAAAAAGATGAAGCTGCATTCTATCAATCATCTCTTCCTATCTATTATCAACAAATTTACACCCATTAAAAATGCACATGATTGCTGTTCTGTATTACCACAGGTACTAAGAAACAGAGCTTTTATGGAACATGCGTGACATTTGTATCACAGATCATTGAAACCCTGTGACCTTAGCAAATTCTGCATAACAAGAAATACTATAAAGAATGTCATCCCTCCTGGCAAAAAATATACATACATACCTATATATATATATATATATATATATATATATATATATATATATATTTATTTTAACAAGAGGGAGGAGCATAGGGTGACATACAAGAGTGGAGGAAGATGCACACAGGTGGATTATATCTTATGTAGGAGGGCTAGTTTGAAGGAGATTGGATACTGTAAAGTGGTGACCGGGGAAAGTGTAGTTAGGCAGCAAAGGATGGTGGTTTGTAGGATGATGATGGTGATCAAAAAGAGGAGGAGGATTGTGAGGGCAGCACCAAGGATCAAATGGTGGAAATTGAAAAAGGGTAATTGTGAGGTGGAGTTCATGGATGAGTTAAGACAGTCACTGGGTGGCAGTGAAGGGTTACCAAATAGCTGGGTAACTACAACAGAGCTAGTAAGGGAGACTGCTAAAAAGGTTCTTGGTATGACATCTGGACAGAGGAAGGATGACAAGGAGACATAGTGGTGGAATGAGGAAGTAGAGGAGAGTATACAGAGAAAGAGGTTGGCAAAGAAGAAGTGGGATTGTCAGAGAGATGAAGAAAGTTGACAGGAGTATAAGGAGATAAGGTGCATGACAAAGAGAGAGGTAGCGAAGGCTAAGGCTAAGGCATATGAAGAGTTGTATGAAAGGTTGGACACTAAGGAGGGAGAAAAGGACCTGTACCAATTGGCTAGACAGAGGGACTGAGCTAGGAATGATGTGCAGCAGGTAAAGGTGATAAAGGATAATGAGGGAAACATACTCACAAGCGAGGAGAGTGTGTTGAGGAGATGGAAAGAGTACTTTGAGGGGTTGATGAATGAAGAGAATGAGAGGAAGAGAAGGTTGAATGATGTGCGGATAGTGAATCATGAAGTACAATGGATTAGCAAGGAGGCAGTAAGGATAGCTATGAAGAATGGAAAGGCTGTTGGTCCAGATGACATACCTGTGGAAGCATGGAGGTGCTTAGGTGAAATGGCAGTGGAGTTTTTTTTTTATCAGATTGTTTAATGAAATCTTGGAAAGTGAGAGGATGCCTGAGGAATAGAGAAAAAGTGTTTTGGTACTGATTTTTAAGAATAAGGGTGATGTGCAGAGCTGCATTTACTACAGAGGGATTAAACTGATCAGTCACAGCATGAAGTTATGGGAAAGAGTAGTGGAAGCTAGGTTAAGAAGGGACGTGATGATTAGTGATCAGCAATATGGTTAAATGCCGGGAAAGTGCACTACATATGTGATGTTTGCTCTGAGAGTGTTGATGGAGAAGTACAGAGAAGGTCAGAAGGAGTTGCATTGTGTTTTTGTAGACATAGAGAAAGCATATGACAGGGTGCCTAGAGAGGAGTTGTGGTATTGTATGAGGAAGTTGGAAGTTTCAGAGAAGTATGTAAGAGTGGTACAGGATATGTACGAGGGTAGTGTGACAGCAGTGAGGTCTGCAGTGGGATTGACAGATGCACTTAAGGTGGAGGCGGGATTACATCAAGGATCAGCTCTGAGCCCTTTCTTATTTGCAATGGTGATGGACAGGTTGACAGACGAGATCAGACAGGAGTCCCCGTGGACTATGATGTTTGCAGATGACATTGTGATCTGTAGTGAGAGTATGGAACAGGTGGATGAGACCCTGGAGAGATGGAGATATGCTCTAGAGAGAAGAGGAATGAAGGTCAGCAGGACTAAGGCAGAATATATGTGTGTGAATGAAAGGGAGTATAGAGGAATGGTGAGGATGCAAGGAGTAGAGGTGGCGAAGGTGGATGAGTTTAAATACTTGGGATCAACAGTTCAGAGTAATGGTGAGTGTGGAAGAGAAGTGAAGAACAGAGTACAGGCAGGATAGAGTGGGTGGAGAAGAGTGTCAGGAGTGATTTGTGACAGTCAAGTATCAGTAAGAGTGAAAGGAAAAGTCTACAAGAGGATAGTGAGACCAGCTATGTTATATGGGTTGGAGACAGTGGCATTGGAGTTTGAGCTGGATGTGGCAGAGTTAAAGATGGTAAGATTTGCACTGGGTGTGACGAGGGTGGACAGGATTAGGAATAAGTATATTAGAGGGTCAGCCCAGGTTGGAAGGTTTGTAGACAAAACCAGAGAGGCAAGATTACTTTGGTTTGGACATGTGCTGAGGAGGGATGCTGAGTATATTGGGAGAAAGATGCTAAGGATGAAGCTACCAGGTAACAGGAAAAGAGGAAGGCCTAAGATAAGGTTTATGGATGTGGTGAGAGAGGACATGCAGGTGGTTGGTGTGACACAGCAAGATGCAGAGGACTGGAAGAAATGGAAACAGATGATGCGCTGTGGTGACCCCTAATGGGAACAGCCGAAAGAAGATGATGATCATTCTTCTCACAGCTGAAAGATGCATCATTGGCAAAATGTTTCTCTACATTTGCTCAGTTCTGTACAAAAACTCAACCACTTCAGTCCATAGCCCATTCCAGTATGCAATATACAGTATACACAGTTAATACCTCTTCTGCATGTAAATCAAGTCAAACCAGCTTCCCCAGCCATAGATAACATTAATTTTCTAAATTCTTTTGGGAGGTTAACAACCATTGTCTACCCACTCACGATACTCATTAGCATATCCATCATGGGTTGTACTGTGCCTCCTTCCTAGAAACAGTTTCTTGTGATTCTCCTACATAAAAATGGTCCTCGTAGATCCTTTAGCAACTATCAACCAAATTATCCTATTTTCTCTAATTTCATATATGATGAAAAAATGTTGTCTATAATAACTTATGGAGTATCCCAACAAAAATACAGTCTGCTGTGACATACTTGATGTTCCTTCAGACTTGATGGTCATGCAACCAGTACAGCTTTTCTTGATGTTGTTAAATATAATAGTGGTAAACTTCACACTGGAAAACGTGCATCTGCAATATTATCTGACTTTTTAAAAGGTTTGCTTTATAAACTTATTCATATCACCCCACAAGGCTCGGTGTTTGGCCTGTGTCTCTCTACAATGTAAGATCATCATCAGAGGGGATGTCACACTTATCCAGTATGCAGATGACTGTATAACTACAGTATGTGGATGGACAGACGGATGGACACACACACACACACACACACACACACACACACACACACACACACACACACACACACACATAAAATCAATCAATTATCTTCAGCAACTATTCTTTCAAAAATCAAAGCATGGCTATGTTCATGGGTCTACTCTTATATGTCTCAAAGACAAAACTAAAGTTTTTTCTATCCTAAATCTCCACTAGAACTTCACAGTACCAATCTTATCCTGAGATGCTACATTCTCTAGCCTAATCCATATCAGTTTAAGCAATATCACCCTAACAGAAGATAAAATAATTAAAAGCTCTGGCATTGTCTTTAATAATCAAATTCAATTTCAATTCCCATGAACACAGCACAGTAATTTATTGATTTCACATTTGTTTACCGGGAAAGTCCGACTGGACACATGTCCTTTTTCAGTGGAGGCCTGGGGAGATAAGCTGCAATAAGTAGTAGAAAACATGTTGATAAGATAAATAATACAAAAATAGTTCAAGAAGCAGATCAATACAACAGCAGCAGAAAATGGCAATACAGCATCTAGTGGAAACAATAACACAAATGATAGTTGCATTTAGACAAGAATAAGGCAAGTAACTAGTGAATGAGGCATGTAGTATGACAGCCACAACTATGACAGATGTAGATAGATATACAGAGCTCAGAATTATTCAGAATGATAACAAGAACAAAGCCAGTTGTCTATAAAGTAAGAATTTAGGAGTTTTTTAAATTGTGCTAAGGAGCAGTTAGAGGAAATATTGGATGGAAGTTTGTTCCTCAGTTTATGAATAACACTGGAGGAGAGAGATTCACCAGCTGAGTTATTAGCTTTGGTGGTCTTTAGCAAAACGTTACTAGAGCATAGGGGTCTAATAGTGGTATATGGTTGTATAATATTGTTGAGAGCAGGAATTATATCCGGCTGGTATAGGATTTTGTGGGCAAAAATCAGTTGTTTATAATGCAGCAATTGAGGAAATTCTAGCCAGTTAAATTGTTTAAGAGCAGTGCAGTGATGTGATCTATGTGAGGCATCAGTAGCAAATTTGGCAATTTTACTGTAGCATGATTCAAGTTTGGCAAGGTCAGTTTTACGGAGGTTGGTTAGTATTGAGGAGGCATATAAGAGAGTTGACAGGAGGTAGGTATGGGCATAGTAGCTTTTGTGGATCTAGTTAGGAACTGCCTGTTTCTGTAAAGAAGACCTATTTTCTTGCAAACCTTTTTAATAGTTTGTGCAATATGAATGTGAAAGTCAATTTCAATGTCTAACAGTTTTGTATTTGTTACTGGGACAATAATGGTTTTATTTTTGGACTCTAAGTTGAATGTTAAGTGAGAAGAGGGAGTTCTTGAGGGGTAAAAGAGAAGTGATTTTGTTTTATTGGGGTTTAGAATAAGTTGAGAGTTGGTAAGCCATGTTTCTACAGATAGAAAATGAATCTTGAGTTATGATGTGGAGGTCTTGTAGGGAGGAGGCTGTATTTATAAGAGTGGAGTTATCTGCATATTGTATCACAGAGGCATGAGAAGTGGAGGTGTGAAGTTGATTGGTGAAGAGGGAGAAGAGTAGAGGTCCAAGGATGGAGCCCTGAGGGACCCCTAAGGCAACTGGTAGGGGAGTGAAGAGGTGGTGTTGCCAAAGTACGGCCTGCTGACATCCAGACAGATAGTTTTGAAACCAGGTGATAGAAGTGCTAGAAAGATTTAGGGAGGAGAGGACTTCAATAAGTTTGTTATGATTTACCATATCAAAGACTTTTGACAAGTCTAAAAATATGGCAGATATGAATTATCCTTGATTTCTAAAGTAATTAACTGTACTAGTAAAGGAGAGTAGGGCAGTAATGGTACTGTGCTAGGGATGAAAGCCATGTTGTGTGTTAGATAGTAGTTTGTGGGTGTGAAGGTGATCCATGAGTTGAATATGGATGACTCTAGTATTTTAGATAAGGGAGATAGAATGGCAATTGGTTGATAGTTAGTAAATTCAGTAGAATTGCCTCATTTATGTAAAAGAATAATGTGGGAGATCTTCCAGATAACAGGTGCTGTGCTCTCAGATATGGATCTGTTAATGAGTATTACAGGATATGCTATCCCTTCAGTGGCAATTTGCATATATTCAGCAGGGAGGTTATCCGCAGCTAGAGTAGTAGGTTTAAGTTTACACAGTAGTTTTTTATGATATCAACATACACTGGTTGTAATGTAAATTGGTAGGGTCTATTTTGGGAGGTGTTGCTGAGCTGCGGAGCAACAGGGGTAAGGTTACTGGAGGTGTTATAAGAACTGGCAAGGGATAAGATAGTTTCTGTAAAGTATTTATTAAACTGAGTTGCTATATTATCAGAGTTGCTGTTCAAGATTGGAGTGAGGGTCATTGCTTTACCTGGTGATAGTATACTATTGACTACAGCTCAAAGTTTTTGAGGGTCGTTGTGATATTTTTTCTGAATGTTATTGTAGTAGTTGATTTTGCCTAGTTTTACAAGTTTCTTAGCTTTGTTTTGCAGTTCTAGGAGTGTTTGTTTAGTAATTTGGGTTTTATATTTGTGATGTTGTTCCCAGGCATTGTCCCTAGATTTGAGAATGGATCTATATTCCTTACTTAGCCAGGGAGCATAGTTAACCTTAACTCTGATGGTTCTGGGAGGAGCATGGCAGTTTAATATATCTAAAAAAATAGTGTTAAAGGAGTTAACAGCTTCTTCTAAAGGAAGTAGTTTGAGTGAATCCCAGTTAAAACATTTTAGGGCAATGATGAATCTATGTGGGTTGAAATCTTTTTTTGTTTCTAATATTGCAGTATGTAGCTTGGTTATTGTGGTATGTACGAGTACATACAAGGAAAGTTGATATGTGGTCACTTAGACCATCAGGAAGACATCCTGCCTGAGATGATGGAGAGGGATTGTTAACCAGTACCCAGTTGAGAATAGATTGATGCTTGGTTGATTTGTCAGTTCTGGTGGGGGATGTAATAAGCTAGGTGAACCCATATAGGTCTATATGAGATCTTGGATTCTGAGATGCGCAGTCTATCCAATCAATATTGAAATTACCCATCAGGTGTGTTTCTTGTGGGAGGGAAGTACAGGGCCATTGTAGTATCTCTTCCAATGAGGGAATATCATTATTTATTTTATTTTATTTTACATTTGTTGACCGGGAAAGTCCGACTGGATATATGTCCATTTTCAGCAGAGGCCTGGGGAGAAAAGCTCCAAATACAATAATGAAAATTAGGGTATAAAAGGATTATTACCTAAAGGTATATAACCAGCAATGATTTTGATGTGTTTTTTTGGGTTGTGTTTTAATTTGGTAAAGATTACTTCTGAATTTCCAAGGTCATGGATGTCTAGATCCAGATAGTTTAGTGTTAGGTGATCTTTCACTATGATAGCTACTCCCCCCTCCTTTTTTGGTAATACTATCCTTATGTAGCATATTATATCCAGGAGTGACAACTTCATTGTTGTTATTAGGTTTTATCCAGGTTTCTGTTAATATTACAATATCAGGAGAAGAGATGTTAAGTAAAGCTTGTAGTTTGTGAACTTTATTTACAATACGGCTTACATTCATATTAAGGAGAAGTGACAATTTTACTATTTAGTTGTGAAAAGTTGGTTGTGATAGGATAATTAACTGTGTTGGGTAAGGGGGTGGGGCCAGGATTAGGGTGGATGTTACCAGATTGGCATAATTGCTTTAAGAGGTGTAATAACAGTTTGGTGAATTTGTATTGTAGGTTGGCATTTTTTAGATAGGTTTGAGAGGTGTTTGGTGGGGTTGGAATTTATATGCATGATAGTCTAGGTGGTTGGTACAGAACAGACTTGGAGCTATGGAATAGTATAATGGGTTGTCTGAGTGGTGTAGTGAGGAGGTTTGCCAGGAAGGGTTGTTGGCTGATAGTAGTAGGCAATTATATGAGATGAGGGCGAATAAAAATAAAAGGAGAAAAGCAGTGGTAATGTGTAGGGCTGCTAATCTTGAGAGTTTTCTATATAGATGAAGCATATCATTGGTATATTGAGATACTTGGGATAGTAGAAGAAGTAAAAGAGTTGATATCAGATAGAGTTTATAAGTAATACAAAGAGTACAGATAGCGAGTAGAGAAACATACTCTATCAGATAGATTTTATATGAAAACACAGTGAATTTGGATAGTGAGGAGTGAAACTAGACTAGTAAAGAGGAGGGATAAACTATAAGTAAATACTGGTCAGACCTTATTGGATAAGACTAGGGTGAATTAATAAATGGGTTGGTTATCAAATTGTCTTGGAGGCTACTGGGTGGTTCTGTATGGGTGGAGTTAGAAGATACTACTAGTAGACAGTCTTGAGAAATTATAAGCTACTGAGTTTTGATTGTCAGTCATATATAGGCAGGATTTAGTTAGTGGATACTATTGTTTAATGAGAGTGGTTGCTATTTGCTAAAGTTGTGTGGGTGGGGTTAGTGAAGTATTAATGTAATTGATGTGGGGGTGGGTGGGAATGGGGGTAGGGTAGGGGACCAGAGTGAGCCTGAGTGCAAAGAGGTTGAATGGAGTAGGTTGAAACAGAGGACACAGCAGGTGGTATTAACAGAAAAATTATCTGGAAAAATGGATGAGTCAAAACTGAAGCTATAATACAGAGAAAAGCCCAGGTCATTACAGCTGGGTGAAGATAAGTAGAGTCTAAACTGCAATGAGGTAGTAAAGAAGGAGGGGTAGATGAGTCTATAAGGTAGGAAGTAACAGATAAAAAAAGAGTGCAAGGGAGTAGGGCAAAGAAGAGAAAGTGTAATACATGATAAATTGCAGGGGAGTGGGTATAAGTTAGTGTGGTGATGCACTAGGAGCTGTAGGTTATGTAAAATATTGTAGATATAGTGTATTGATAACATACATCAGTAACAGTCAGTGCCCATAGACTTTAACTGTGCAGATGGGGGGAGAGCTAGTTAAAAACAGTAGGTCTCAGCTGGATTCTGATAATTGTTTTACTACCTAGGAGGGAAATAGGAAAAATAAATGCATTTAAATAAGAGCAAAATAAAACTAATAAAATGGGTTACTAGGTGGGCAATTGGCTGCTGGGTGTGAAAGTATGCTAGAAAGGTAAATGAAAGGTAACTTCTCCATCAGTAGTCTAGAGCTCCAGAAAGTAGTAGAGGGAAGAGGGAAGCAGGGGTGGAAGTAAGGAATGAGATTAAGTAGAGGATGAGTTATAGAGTTTGTATTACAAATGTACAAGGGAAGTAGTTTTGCTGCAGTTACACATCACTTCAGAGCATGCACACACATTAATCAAATAAAACATCATATTTCAAGCATATAACATCTTATTACATTGCAGAGGTAATTAGCAGTCAGCTTAAATGTCTAAGAAAGGCACACTAGCACTGTAGCATGTACACCTCTTAAAACTATGTGAAGATATATTGAAATTCAGTCTAAATGCATATAAATGCAGTGAAACACAATATAAAGTACAAACAGCAGTAACAGTGAAAGGTAAGAAGGCAATACAGCAAATATATAAAATAAAAATAAGAATAGCAGTGGTGACCAAAACTATCAAATAAAATGCAGTATAAAAGAAACAGTACACACAACTAAACTGCAGTGGGTAACAATTCATTCAACTAGGATGAGAACCAATTCAGGGGTTATACTATTATGGCTAAGGAGTGAAAAACACTAGCTTGATAAGCGTACAACCATAGACTGCAATAATATATATATATATATATATATATATATATATATATATATATATATATATAAACAAGACCAGGTAATAAAACAGTGAATGAAGTCCAACAAATAATTTAACACATTGCTTCAGTGCAGGAAAGCAGTCGATATATCATCCAAGTAAAATAATGGTCAGCAGAGAGTAAATAATATAGGGAACAGCTGTAGCAAAAATCAATTACCAAATATCAGCTCAGTAACGCAGTTATTCACAAACATGTACAGACATTGCATGAATTTCAGAGAGTCTAAATAGCAGTTTCTACATAGTTATTCACAAAAAATGTAGGTAGGCACTATTAAACACCTGAAATGTCATTATTCCTTACAGAACTGTTCTTACAGCAAATGCAATAGTTTTCTGTAGCAAGTGTAGCGCACCACCAATGCACCAACACGGAAATAAACAGGGCTAGTAAAAATGGCACTAGATACTAAACTGTGAGTTTAAATGCCACAATGCATGCTGGGAGAGAAAGTGAAAGCAAGAAGGCAAAGTGGAAGGACAAGCGGACAGTGAAGAGAGAAAGTTACCGTCCACTTGAACCAGGAGAAACAGCAGGTGGTATTAACAGAAAAACAGTTTGGAAAATGAAGGAGTCAGAATTGAAGCTATAATACAGAGAAAAACCAAGGTCATTACAGTTGGGTGAATGTAAGTAGAGTCTAAACTGCAATGAGGTAGTGAAAATGGAAGAGAAGATGAGTCTGTAAGGCAGGAAATAATAGATATAAAAGAGTGCAGGGGAGGCAAAGAAGAGAAAGTGTAATAGAAGATAAACTGCAGGAGAGTGGGTATAAGGTGTGGTGATGCATTAGGAGCTGTAGGTTGCACAACATATCTTAGATATAGTGCATTGATAACATACATCAGTAACAGTCAGTGCCCATAGACTTTAACTGTGCAGCTGTGGGGAGAGGTAGTTGAAAACAATATGTCTCAGCTGAGTTCCGACAATTGTTTTACTGCCTTACAGAAGTGTTCTTACAGCAAATGAAACAGTTTTCCATAGCTGCTATAGTGCACCACCAATGCACCAACAGGGATATATAATTACAAAAATGATCTTACTTTCACTAGCTATACAGATCTAAATTCTTCCTAGTAGTCACATCTAAAATCTGAATACATAAGACCCAGCCTTGCAGCCTTTTTCTTGTACTCCTATCACTTCTATAACTTAGCCTTCCAATTCAAAGCAAACTGGAACATATAATAGTACTGCCAGTTTTGTTTCTGGGCACAACACACATACCCATCACTATATCTGCATGATCTTAGCTTGAATATAGCCATTACCTTATTACACATAACTATGCTTAACTCATAAGACTGCTTATACTTACCTCTGGTTATTACCTGGAGGGCTTACCATGCTGCCTTAGACAATCTGCTCACCACTTGGTCCATATTCCAATGTCATTCAAAACATTTTTGAATCAGTGTTTTCCACCTGCATTAGTAAATTTTGAGAAAGCTCCTTTTCAGGGACAGAACTCCCTAAGACAGAGGGGCATTTAAACACTTGCTGGCCTGTCATCTCAGTAACAGTTGGCTATACAGCCATGGCATTACCCGAGTCTTCATTTCTTACCAAGCCACCCAAAAGTAACCCTTGTTATATAGCCACCCTTCTGTGAAACTGTTGGACATATCAACATATTTCATTTGCTATATATGCTACTCATTTGTACTATATACTTGCATTACTTATAAATATATACTTTATTTTTATGTTACAATATTTAATATTATGCTATGTGCATTACATTAATTATGTCCAGCATGTTAAACTGTGTAATGTCAACTGTAATCTGTTTTTTCCAACTGTTGTTTATATTCTTGGAATTGTCTTCCCAGGATTTCAGTGAATGTGGGATGCCCCAGCTCGATATCCTCAGTTAAGAATTCATAGTTGTACAATCCCAGCTGACAAAATTAATTAATTCCTATTCCATAATATGTCTCGGGACATATTACCTCTGTGAAAAGCAAAATGTATCATCAGCAGTTATAAATGTACTTTTGTTAAAAAACATAGTAGAATAATTTCCTTGTGCATTTACTTCAGACTTCAGACACAATTTTCATAGGACTTCACACAAAATTCCTGTGACCAGACACCATAAAGTATAAAATTCTTTCCTTTTATTTCTCAAAAGGATGTTTCCAGGTAGAGTATATGAGTGATCAGTCTTTATAAAACAATAAATTTCATATTCACACTGTAATATGATAGAATGACTACATTAAAATACTAGACTACAATGCTGAAAATTGTCATTGTTGGATGCAAGTATCTGCACACATCATTGAAAGTGTTATAATTGATTTATTTCAGATTTTCAATTCCAAAACTTAAACATTATTTGCTGACTACCCCACTTTCAAAAGATATGACAACTGAATTAAAATATCTGGAAAATACCTTTTTCTCAGCATATATTTATTGGATTTTCCCAAAAGGTGCACATTATTTGTCCTGGTCCTTTATTAAGCTTCCATAAACATAACTTTATTGACCAGTATTTTCATTTATTTATCATAGCATAGCCATCCATATAACTGCTGACTAGGGCAGCGTGCCCTCGCTCACCCCGACCAAATAAGCAGCGTCCATACCCCTGCTCACTTATTTTACTCATCAACGTCACAGCACTCACTTTCATTTCCCAACTCACTGAAATGAGCATCCAACACCAGAGAGGGAAAGAGGGACAAGTCCGCCCCTCTTCTCCACCCACCCAAACTGATAAAGTAACCACCCAATCCCCAATGTTCCCTCAAAAAAAAAAAACACAGGGATGGAGGGCGGGTCTCAAGTTGACTCCAAAATGTGAGTCTTTGCCCAGTTACACTTGCATAAAACCCATTAAGCCCCTCCCTACACTTACCTCATTTCCTCCCAATTATCCTCATTTCCCCTTCAACCCTTTCATCCTCCAACTAGCTTTCTTCCCCTATCCTCTTAATTCCCATTACTATTTTTACCCAACCCCCACCTGAAAATGTCACTGGACAAATCAATTTGTTACCAAACCTCATTTTTGCTTCTGACCTCACAGAAAGTTCCAGAAAACTTAGACATACATGGGGTTTAAGCCCCTACTACAATTCATTAAAAGTACATGTTTTATTTCCCTGATTACACTTGCTGTTTTGAAGAAAAAAGTCAGGCTTCTCGATCACATCTCAAAAATTTGCTTCTGTTTTATTGCATTTGCACATTATTTACATCAGTGCTTTGGTGGTGTGTGTGTGTGTGTATATATTATATATATATATATATATATATATATATATATATATATATATATATATATATATATATATATATACACACACACACACACACACACACACACACACACACACAGATAATAGGTAATGCAATCACAATAAAAGCTACAGACAACTTGTATTAACTAAAAAATAAAATTAAATTAAACTGCTTAACTTAAAAATGTTAATATTTAACAGCTACTGTTATTAACATTGTGAACAAATCAGAAAGACAGAACATATTTGCAAATATATAAACTGTTAACAGCATTATGATGAAAAATAATCAATAGCCACTCTAAGTTGTTCTTCAGCCGAATGATGGTTACAGTTAAATCTCAAAGAATGTCGTCTTCCTGATAATTCCATTTGTAGTTTGTAACAGGCAATTATTTTTAGAAGTACTACAGAACACCCTACAGAAAGCACGCCAAAAGAGAAAAATTGGAAATCCACAGGAGAAATGATCTTGCGCAACATTTTTTCTTGCAGCTATGCTTATATACTGGCATGTAGCCATATTAGTTATTAATTCACTAAAGCTCCTGAAGTGAAGTAGTCAACTATAAAATAAAAATGCTAAAAATGAAAAGAAAAGATATACTAAATGACTACAGCAGGGATTATGAACAAAAGAAAATCAGAGCCCGAAGAATTAATAAAAAAAATCTCAACAGACACTGTAGAGAAAGTGTCACTGAAACACAATGAAACAGAAGCAAATTAGTAGACACCTTAATCAAAGTTCAGCTGATGCTGCAGCAGCAGAATCTTTGCTGATGCAGTTCTTAAAATTCAGAAGGTTAAACTTTTGCCATTACCTTTGTTTTCTCACAAGCAACTGCAACAGACAAGTCTGAATTAAGAAAGTCTTTTCACCCACAGAAGGGAAAAAAATGAACATTTTTACATGCAGCTGTTCAGCACAGTATCACTCTGCCATGATATAGCCTTCTGCAACTAAGGGCAGGAAGTAGAAGCAATTACATGGTCTATAAATGCCCCAAAACTTTCCCCTTCAATTAAAAAAAATACCTGATGCAAACTTCAGAATAACCTTACTTATCATTTCTTAAGTCATAGGTGAGAAAGAGAAACCAAAAAGGGTATCACTATACAATCTCAAGGAGAAATTCCTACAGAAAAAAAAAGATGAACAGCATTAGGCTGAACTCTGTTCGAACAGGAAATCATTGTTGGAGCATTTTCTAATTGTGCACCTGCAACAATTAAATTTTTAGGAAGATTTCTTTCTTCTTCAAATTGCTGCAACCTCACAGTGATATATAAGTTTGGGGGTAAAAGACAAAAAAAGTTTTTCACACTCTTGGTTTTCAGGCATTTTTTTAAATTTATTTTTTGTTGTTTTGTTCAGCATCAGTTTTCAGGAAGTTGATGTTTCATAGAGGAACCTCTTAAATACTAGAAAGAAAAACAATCAACAATATTCCGTAACAGACTAAGTTTTACCATGTATTACCATGTGTACCTCAAACAGACTTTTGCAACAGAAAACATGCTTTATATATTTTGTAGATGAAACACTTGATCAGTTGCTAGTGTCCTCTCCTGCTCAGCTGGTGAACCTGGGAATATTGAGGCGATGTTACAATTGCCTCATGTACACAGACAACCCTCTCCTCCTCCCACAAAACACAAATACATGCGAGAGATGCAACTGTACGGCCAAACTGGAGGCTGAGCTCTCTCAACATAGGACTGGCAAGACCAGACAGGAGGAGAAGGTAACCACACACACTACAGACCCAGTCTCACATTGTACCATCACAACCTCAAATCATACACATAAACACACAAAGACATACTCGGAGGCTCTGATAAAAAATCTACCAAAACAGCAGAGGCCACCAAAGCAGACACCCAAACAACTACCACCTCAGAACACAACACCTGCAACACATAGACCACACAGTCAGAGTGCCAAACAGTCACAGCCCTTAAGGCCAAACACAATGCCAGACACACTCGTCATTGGTGACTCCATAGTCAGACACACTGACGTCCCACTCACCAGACTGAGTAAGGAGAAGGTCACAGTAAGCTGCCTGTCGGGCGCTAGAATCCGCCACATAACGCAAGCACTCAGGTCTCTCAACAGCAGGTACAAGTACGACTCAGTCATTGTCCACGCTGGTGTAAACGACCTGAGACGTACCTCCTTGGACTACATGAAAAGAGACATTGAGGAGCTCTCTGATTATGTAGCCCAGGCAGGTATGACCCTGACCTTGAGCAGTATCCTACCTTCACCAAGAATGATGCCACAATACAGTGATAAGATGATCAGCTTTAACAATTGGCTTAAACTCTGGTGTCATTCAAAGGGGATCCAATGTCTGTCTGCCTGGATGACATGCTGGACAAGCCACGCTCAAGTAAGGGACTGCTTGCACCTGTCACCCTGGGATTCTGGATATTGGCAAAGGCTCTTGCCACCCCCATAGTGCCTTTTTTAGGCAAGGCTCAAATTCTAAACCTACCACCCTAGAACACAATAAAGGAAAAAAACTAAGGGTAATGCTGCTCAATGCCAGAAGTCTCAATCTCAAAATGCACGCACTCGAGGCCCTTCTCAGTATGGAGAACATCGATGTCTGTGCTGTGACAGAAACCTGGTTCAAGGCTCCTGAGAGCACCCCAGCACTATCAGGTTTTACCTCATATCATGCTCCGGCCCCAAAATCCGGACAATACAAAAAGGAGGGGGTATCCATATTCATCAAGGACACCCACACCTCAAGATTGGTGGCAACGAAGCATCGGAGACCATCCAGGTGCAATTAACCATAGGCAAGACTGCTCTGCAATTTGTAGCATGTTACAGGCCACCGCAAACTCAGGAACCTCACATGGCCTTCCTGAAAACACTGGAGGGGATAAATGTATCTCCGAACACCATCATACTAGGTGACTTCAATTACCCTAATATAGACTGGGAACACTACTCAAGCCCAAACACTCTAGCCCAAAAGTTCCTGGAATTCATAAACTCAAATGCCATGGAACAACTAGTCACCATCCCCACAAGAGGAGAAAACATACTTGATCTCATCATCACGAACATGGGAGCACAATGTTCAACACCAGAAGTATACCCCTCACTGGTGAGATCAGATCACAAACTAATCTCGCTGGAGGTCCTCATCCCACCCCCACCTGAAATAAAAGACCACAGTAAAGAACTTCTCGAAAGCCGACTTCACACTTCTAAAGACTAGTGTGGTCTCCTTTAAGGCCCCCAAGCCGGCGGAAAACATTACTCAAGCCGCTGAATCACTTACAAATGCCTTCTACCAGCACCTGCAGGACTGCATGGATCAGGCAATCCCAAGCAAAACAAAGACTCTTTGTACCAAAGGCAAGCGTCCAGTCTGGTGGACCCCAGCCATAAACAAACTCTACAACAAAAGGAGAAAGCTACTACAAGATAGAGCAAAATCCTTAAAAGGGAAGACACCTTTGATCACTATAAGTAAAAAGCTAAGAGCTCTCATAAAATCATCCAAAGCGAATTTTGAGAGAAAAATAGCTAAGGACTCAAAAGACAATCATAAGGCCTTCTTTAGCTATGTTAGAAACCTGGGAGGAAACTCCCAGATATGCTCAGAATTAGTTCAAAATGATGTGAAGATTACTGATCCTACAGACATTGCCAACATACTGGCTGACAGGTTCAGTGCAAACTTCTCCCCCCTCCCCCCCCAAAGGAGAGATATCTATACCAAACGATTGTAGCCCCCCAAACATCTCTAACGCCCAGGTGAGAACTGCTCTCTCCAAGGCAAAAAACACAGCATCCATGGGACCTGATGGTGTCCCCGGCTGTGTGCTCCACGAACTCAACGATGAATTAAACCCGCAGTTAGGACAGCTGTTTAATCTTAGTCTCACCTCCAGATCCAGGAGTGGCGTGCGACTGTGGTCCCACTTCACAAAGGCAGTGCCTCTACCGACCCTGGAAATTACCGTCCCATTAGCTTGACAAACCTTATCTGCAAAGCCATGGAGAGGATCATAATGGATCTCATAAATAAAGACATAGGGAATTTGCAGACTTTGGATCCAACCCAGTTTGGCTTTGTCAAAGGCAGATCATGCCTTTTAAACTTGGTTGACTTTTTCGAAACAGTCACCAAGGCCATTGATGAGGGAAAGGCAGTCCATACAGCCTACCTCGATCTGGCAAAGGCCTTCGATACAATACCCCACTTGGGTATCATTGAAAAACTCATCAGCTTAAATGTAAACCCATACATCACAAGATGGGTTGCAAACTGGCTGAGTGACAGAACCCACAGGGTCAGAGTTGCTGGCGCCATGTCAGACTCAAAGCCTGTCACAAGTGGTGTCCCACAGGGCTCAGTCCTGGGCCCACTCTTGTTTGGCATCTACTTTCCGAAGTACAAGCAAACACAGGAGGGTTATGGCTGACAAAGTTTGCAGATGACTGAAAACTGGCCGCCGTAGTCGAAAACACATCTGACACAGATATCCTTCAGAAGGGTCTCACAGAAACGGATAACTGGTGCCAGAGCCATGGCCTAAAGTTAAATGCCAAGAAATGCATAGTCATAAAAACAAGGTTACCCCTAGCTACCATATAGGTGGCAATCCACTGATCACAGAAGAAGTTATCAGGGACCTGGGGACCCAGGTTGACACTAGCCTTTCATTCGACACTCATATTGCTAAAGTAGTTAGGAAGACCTTCTACATTGCCCACCTGATCATGAAGGGATTCACATCTAGATCAAGGGAGGTCATAGTCTCCCTATACTCATCACTCATCAGACCAATGATTGAGTACAATGCCCCATTCGGAATGTATCTGACCCGACACTTGCAGCAGCTGGAGAGGCCACAAAGTTCCTCACCAAAAGGATAAAGGCTCTCAAAATCTGTCTTATGCTGCCCGACTGAAAGAACTCCAACTCTATTCAGTGACCTGTGTCTGACATACAAGCCCATGTCAAACCCAGATTTGATGAACATGCTTCACCTCAAAAATCTAGATCTCAGAGCCACAAGGGGAGACTTAAATTATTAATAGGACATGCTGGAGGGATAGATTCATCACCCAAAGACTCCCTATGCTGTGGAACAAAACGTGAGGCAGAGCACCTCACTGGCCTTGTTCAAGAGGAATCTTGACCAATGGATGGGAGATCGCAGATACACCCCAGGGGTTACCTCAGTGTCACTGCTCGACAGAGGCACAGCAAAATAATGGGCATAGTTTCTCCAAACTAAAGGGGTAGCGTAAGCCACAAAACTATGGGCTAGGCTTGTAAATGCCCTCGGGCAGATAGCCTAGTATGAACCTATGAACCTATGAACCTATGTCTAGAAACAATGTGATCCTAAATAAGAGTTGAATGCTTAGATTTTGATCAAGAATGTCAAATCATACTTCTTTGAGGTGATGTTCTACTCTGCATGAAAGCTATACTGCAGTCTGCAGTGTTACCAGGTCACACTAGATTTTTGGATGTGAATGCAAAATATTTCATCTTTAAACAGAAACACTCTCTTCAAACAAAAAGTTACACACACCTCCAGAAACCACATAGAAGAGAATTAGATTCACAGATACACAGGCAGATAGACATACCACAGTATTGCAACAAGAAGACAACTTCGTATTTATTTACTACAAGGCACTTCAATCTTACCTGACCTGCTAACAATTTTGTCTTTTGATTGTTCATACTGTATAAACATTGTGCTTCGCCATCTGATGCAAATAAAAAAAAGAGTTGTTTGTTCAATGCACCCCTAATGATCACAGAACCCTAACACACCTTTTAATCAACTGACTAAGAAAAATAGAGTGGCAAGCAAAACTGTTACAGTGAAACTACTACCTAAGTATGTGATTCTGTTACAGTGAAACTACTACCCAAGTATATGTTTCTAACAAATTCATTCAAGAGGATTGTTATTTATTAAATGCACACGTAAAAGAGAACAATCTCCATATATTTATTTTGCTTTCATTATAGTTTAGCCCATCCACACCCTAGTTCCCTGAGACATGATGTATAATAAAACTTCATCAGATGGTTCATGTGATATCTCAATAAAGTAAATGCTGGTCGATTGTTTTTATTTTTTTTGTTATTATTAAAAATAAGGAGGCAGGGATAAAACTGAAACATTTTCTGCCATGAATGTTATGGAAATGTTCAGAGCATTCCCTGAAGGCTGCTTCAAGCAAAGACTACGCCTCATTAGGCATCTGCTGCACCAGAGTAGAAACATTAAAATATTTTCAACAAGAGATTCTAATCAGCAATCCATAACAGCAAGGACCAACTGAGAAAATAAGAAATAGAACACCTCTGTTGGTGGATTACCACCCCATTATCTAGTATGGGATTTACCACATGCTGCAACTGAAATTATAGAAATAAGTTTAAAGAAGCATTATCCACAGATTTTGCAGACGTGAAAAACAGATTAATCACCTTAACAACTGCTGTTTGCTGGAGGAAGAAAGTCATATTTTTCTATGTTATAATGTGTTTTTATTTTCAGTCACATAACTGACTTGAGAGTTCCAGTGCAGTTATGATACGATTAAACATCAGACATAGCTGCTATTTGTCCTCAGTTCTGGCAGGTTTAAATCAGTTAAGTATAGCATAAAAGCAACAACATGTTAAGGGTCTCGAGAGATTCCCTTCAACTACTTAGAATTGAAATGGTGGTGGTATTTACATTTAAGTTAAGTCAGTACACCTTTCCCTTCAGAACTATTTTAGACCTACCAGTCCTCAACAAACCAGTAGGTTTCAAAAGTGAAGCGCAGTAACACCATATAGCCTCCATACTAGAACATCCACAAATGCATTTATTACCTTACAGTTTTACAGAGAAGCCTGTAATAGCTGTCATCATTGCTTCAATACAAATTATTTTTTTATTTTTCATGATATATTTTCCTACATGATTATACCATTGCGAGATCTGCCTCCGATCCTAGTTAGACAATTCATTCCATTCTTTTCTCCCATCTTTCTTGGAGTACAGATAGTATAGCAAAATCTTGCCATAACCCTAGAAATAAATTGGTACTCCCTCAACATGGAAAGAATGGCCTTTATTTCCTTTTGTAAGGTGAAATTTCCATATCCATTTTAAGTAAGATGAGAGGCAGATGATGGGCATCACATATTCAGCCACAGATAGGGATTTCTGATATATACCTGAAAGGACAAACTTAACAGGGAGAGTGTATATGTGATGTCATTGCATTCAGCATGGGAATGCAGCAACATCGCATGCATCAATATCCTGAATGACAAATCTATCTTGCACTTGCATTGCTGAATGCATAGTAGCTTGCTCATGTAGCCAGGAAATGCTCATGGGCCTCCACTTGGGAGCTCCCAGATGGGAGCAAAAGCCTCAATTCCCCCCAGGAGGAGGAGTAGGCTGAAATCTACTCCTCTCCCATCTCTGTTTGGATCCTACAGTGCCTGAGAAACTATTCAATCTCATGTCAGCTGGTCCACTGTTTAGGCTCCATGCCTCTATGCCAAGGAGACGGGTATCATAATTTTATTTGTTGTAATCTAAACAAGCACATGTTTAGCAACTAATGCTGTCATAACAGGGGGAATATACTAACCATCAAACACTCAAAAAGGCAAAAGGAGACTGAAATTTCAAACATAGTACATGCAGTCACAGAATACTTTATCCTTTAATGAAATAAATCAAATGATTGTGATGAGTGGATGAACAGATATATAGAGACTGTTCTAATATTCTCATCTGATAATGAGCTTTATTCTGTTTCCCTGGGTTTGACTATTTAAGGAAAACTGGGAACTCTGAGCATGTCACTTAATCTGACTATGACATTTCTTGGCAGTGCTGACATGAACAATTATTTCTGCACATGCATTAGCCAGCCTTCTGTTCACTTTTTTATGATTTTTCTATCTTGTACCTGCCAGCCTTTTAGATACTTCCAATTGGTCTTGGTCTATTTATTCCTCAGTCAAGTGAGACATCTAGGTGGTATTCATCCAGCAGCCATGAAGAGTTTGGTTTCCCATCCTACTTCATTCTAGTGTTCTGTATGCCAGGGATACTTTCGTCTTAGTGGCCTGTGGGTCTGCTGACACTTGTCCAGAAAGAAGCTGTCCACATTCAAAGTTAGACTTTAAATGTCCCCAGGCCATGAAACTACTTGACTGTTTCATAATTCTTTTTTTGTGGTGCAATGACTTGGAGAGTGTGGATTTTCTAATTTTATTCCTGACCTGCCCACTTCTTCTCAAAAATCTCAACATCAGAAGTTACGTTTACTCACTTCGGAATAGTTATGGTCTCCATTTGGTAACCATTTGAAATCTTGGGACCCTCAAGAGTGTGTCCCTAAACAGAGAGACAATGTCTGAAAGACACACTTACATATACCAACTCCAAGATGCCCTTTCTTTGAATATTCCCTTTTCTCTGAGGTATGGTGAAGCTCAGGGGGAATGGGGGTGCCTATAAGAAGTTTTAAGGAGAAGAATAAATTTTGAGATTTACTCTTCTCCTATGTTTTTGATCATTTTTTCAACTTGTCGGCACTTGGCATTTCTACTACTGACTATTTCAATAGGCAGCATCCCAGTTAATGAGACTTTATTTCACTTTTTCCATATGCAAAACAATGTTCTCTAAAATCACCTCTGTTACTTGGAATTGCATTTCTGACTCAATAAAGAAATTCAAATAACCTACCTGTTTAAGAGGTTTCTCAAACAGTAGCATAGCAAGGATGAGGCAATGGGGTCTATATTAGAACATCAACTTTTTAAAATGTCAAATGTTCTAATAACAACCCCTATTCAGCGAACGCTGACAACATCGAACATGCAGAACAGCGAATTATTTCCAAGGGAAAAAATTTGCTGTTCCGACACACATACACACAACACAAACACACCAAACAAACAGCAATCCACACACATACACCTAAAATCCTACATCTAACCCTACACTAAACTGTACACACACCAATAGCTATCCACTTACCATAACCCAAACCCTAACCCTAAGGTCCGTCACTATCGCACACTCACCTCACCTGCGCCCTAACCCTAACTCTAACTCACCTACCCCACCCTAACCGTCACATCCACACAGTTGCACACTTACCTAAACCATGCCCTAACCCTAACTCACCTACCCCATGCCCTAACCCTCACGTCCACACAATCGCACACTTACCTGATCCCGACCCGTAACTTTCCACCACAGTGCTGAACATAGCGAAGCCACAGGAACGGCCAACCAAATTCCTTCCTTAGGAAGAAATTCGGTGTTCCGTAGCTTCGCTATTTTCAGCGTTCATTGAATAGGGGTCGATATTAGAACATTCGAAGTTGTGAAACTTTGATATTCTAATATAGACCCATGGCAATGGAGACAGCTTCCCCAGGAGCAAAGTGTTAAGAGGCGCAATCAAGAGTTCTTGCATTCTTTTATTTAATAAGAAAATGACAGCACAGAAAGGTTCATGCATGAAGACATGGATCTGTCCACTGTAGAGGGCCAGAGTCTAATTTTTTTTTTTCTTCACATGAAAATCTGAATGGGGTTATGAAGTGTAGTTGGCTGCTGAAAGCATTCTACAGTAAAAGCCAAAGTCCTTTCTTTTTGTTTGCTCTTCACTTCATGGACCGGCACCTGATGCTAGATGAGCTAATTATGTCTCTGCTCTCAGAAAGCATATTTCCAGTGAAAATTAAATGCAAATGCTTTTGGAATAATGGTTAATTCCTATCATACACTTTACTAACTTCAAGAAACATATCATCCATTTTAATCTCTATGTTAATTTATTTCTGACTTGTGGTAGTGTACCAGATTTGTAATATTTTGTCTCTCTCTACCTTTCTGGAGCATTTTCTTAACTTCTTATTAGTTAACCTTTCTATTTTTGGAAGGCCAAGCAATGCGTTCTACCTCTATAATGCATCTATTTGCTAGCATCTTCTGCTTATTGATCTGTATATATGTTTAACATTATGCATGTTATTCATTCATTTATTTATTTGCATTTGTTTGCCGTGATAGTCCACTGGGCCATAATGGACCCATTTTCAGTGGAGGCCTAGGGAGAAAAGCTCCGTAATAAAATGAGCAATGAATACATAGATACAGAACACATATTTGCACATTTCACTATAAAGGTGTACAGGGCAAAACAGAGTACTATATATTCAATTCTTAGACTAGTAAAGCTATACAGTGCAAAACAGAGTACTGTACATTCAATTCTTAGATTAGTAAGCAATGGTATTTGTTTGACATGTGCTGTGGTGGTGGATAGACTGAGCAAGGCAGAATCCTGAAAATGTATTAGCTTATAACATGAATGGATACAGAGATTTGTACTATAATAACAGAATAAGCTAGAGTTAGGATAGTTGGGTTAGTCATGTTGCAATACTCGTGTGAATAATTGATACTTATCAAGTCTTTGGATTATAACATAGGTAAGCACATATAGTAGTTAATAACATTCCCGCAGTTATAGATAAATATAAGGAGAAGGAGTTATAGCAAAGTAGTAGATAGTAGAGGATTGGGTTAGTGTCAGGTTTTGGAAGTGCAGTTCTGGTGCATGTGCATTGCCACAGAAAGGAAAGGTGTTGCTTTAGGGATTTTTTTAAAGATGGCTGGATTGCTGGTAGCTCTGTGTGATGAAGGGAGAGTATTTCATAGTTTAGCAATAGCAAAGGAGTAGGGCATCTGACCAGCTGAAAGGTTAGGTTTTTCAACATTCAGAAGCAGCTGATTTTTGGAATGAAGAGTTCTATTAGGATGGTATATGGTAAGGAGAGAAGAGAGGGCTGGGCAATTTGTCGGCTTGAATATGAATTTATGGGTAGTGGTTAGTTGTTAACATATAAGATAATGAGGAAGTTCTAGACAATTTAGGGACTGTAAAGAGAAACAATGATGTGATAAATATTGGGCATTGGTAACAAATTTTCCATTTTTATTATAGCATGAGGCAAGTTTAGATTTGAGAGATGACTGGATATTGGTGAAGAGAGGATCACCGTAAAGAAGAGATGGTAGCAGAAAGGATGCAGCTAGGGATAATTTAGCAGAATAATTAAGGAAGTATTTGTGTCTGTAAAGTATGCCCAGTTTTTTATGCATTTTTTGATATTATTATGAATGTGGAGGTTGAATGTAAGGTTCTCGTCTAAGATGACATCAGGTAGTTTTGTGTTTGGGACAACATTGATGGTTGTGTTGCCTTTAGAGTGAATACAGAATTGGTCCTTGTTTAGGGAGGTGTTTTTTTTAGCTGTAAGCAACATGAGTTTAGTTTGTTGGGGGGGTTTAGGGCAAGATGATTATTGTTCATCCAGATTTCCGTCGAGATAAGGACATTTTGGATGTGTGTCTGTAGTTCTGGTGAGGAATTGGCTGACCAGATGATGGTAGAGTCATTTGTGTATTGGATGACTGTACCTTGGTTAAGAGTAGAGTGAACATTATTGATAAAAATACTGAACAGAAAGGTTCCAAGTAAGGAGCCTTGGGGAATGCCTGTGGTTGTTTTAAGGAAGGGAAAGAAAGACTGTTGCCACTTGGTTGACTGTTGTCTGCCTGAGAGGTAGTTAGAGAACCAGTTCAGGGTAGGTGAGAGATGCTTAAGTTGGAGGGTTCAGTGAGAAGAAGAGGGTGGGAGACTGTATTGAAGGCCTTTGAGAGGTCAAGGAAGAGTGATGCAACAATCTTTCTGGCATCCCTGGCTCTGTTAAATGAGTCCAAGGAAGAGATAACAGCTGTGGCTGTGCTATGGTCTGGTCTGAAACTGTGTTGAATGGGAGAAAGGAGTTTGTTATGAAGCAGGTAGTTAAAAAGTTGGCTGTGAATACATTTTTCCAGGATCTTAAAAATTGGTGAGAGGATGGCAATGGGTTGAAAGTTAGAAATGTTGGTACTATTTCCGCTTTTATGAAGAGGGAGAATATAAGCTTTTTTCCCAATAGTGGGTATGTAGGACTCCTGTATGGATCTGTTAAGGAGTATACTGATGGGATAGGCAATGGAGTTAGGTGTTAATTGTGGGAATTCTGCTGGAAGGTTGTTAGGGGGGTTGGTGCAAGGTTTAAGTCTAAGAAGTATTTTTTTTTATGGTGGCAGTTGGTATAGGAGAGAGAGAGAGAAGCTGGGCAGAGGGTGGGTGGGGCTATTTAGTGAGGATGGATTTGGGGGAGCTAAGTTTGACTGTGGGAAGTTGGAAGTGAGATTAGTTATAGTATTTATGAAGTATGAGTTAAAGAGAGAGGCTATTTCAGAGGGTGTCATATCTGGGTCTTGGCAGGGATTATATATGAACCTGGGTTTAATAAGGAATTAATGGTGCCCCAGAATTTTGGGGGGTTTGTTTATGAGTGTTTTGTAGAGTAATGTAATGATCTTTGCGGAGCTGTTTATACTGTATCAGGTCATAGGGATTTTTGTTTTTTTGCCACTGCTTCCAAGCTTTATCGCTGGTTTCATGAGTGGTTTAGTGGGCCAAGTAAGCCAGCTGGCATGGTTACTTTTTACTCTCTTTTTCCAGAGTGGAGCTAAATTGTTAAGGATCCTGAGGAATGTAGAGTTGGAGAACTCTACAGCATCAGCCAGCGGAAGGACTTTTAGTGGGTTCTAGTTAATGCTCTGTAAAGTTTTGTTGAGAGTGGTTGGGCAGAAATGGGATAAGTCTCTACTGTCACTATACTGGTGATTACTTATATCCAGGGTACTTTTACATATTATCAAGGCAGGTAAGTGATCACCCATGCTATTAGGAAGGGTCCCTGTGGAGGAGATTCTGCTTGGGTCAGAGACTATGACCCAGTCAAGGATACAGCCACTGTTATTTTTGTTGGGTCTAGTTATATTGTTAATTAGTTGGGTATAGTTGTATAAGTTGATACTGGAGGAGTGGTCCTGGAGTGAGATGTCTAGCTAGTTGACATTCACATCCTCCAAAATGATTGTTTCTTTTTTATGTTGTTTGTAGTCCAGGCTAGGCTTTCCTCTAGTACAGGAATGTTTTTGCCTGGTGGGATATACAGCACTACAATACAGAGGTTCTTGAAGTTATTTATTTTCAAGTATTCTATTAATATTTCTGCTGTGGAAAAGTAGGGAAGGGGTTTTGTATATGAGACTATATTAAGAATTTTAGGCTATATCAGTGCGACATCTCCTCCATTTTTGTGTTGCCAGTATAGCCTGGAGGTAAAAGTTCTGAGTTTTTAACATAGGGCTTTAGTTTTGTTTCTATACCAGCAATAACATCTGGTTTGTTGAATGCAATCCAGGCATGTAAATCAGGAATTTTGTTCCTGATACATTGAAGGTTAATGGCAATCAAATTCAGTAATCTATAGGAATTAAGAGGATTGGGAAGGGTGGAGATGGGGCCAGAGTTGGGATGAATGTCCCTACATACGGTTAGGTTGGAATATGTATGCGGAAGACGGATGGGTTCTTGTTTTTTTTTTTTTTTATATAGATTGATATTTTAAATTAAAGTTTGTTTTGTAATAGTCTTGTAGGGGGAGAATTTTTAGTTTGGCTTGAAAGATTATATCAGTTGTGTATAGGCTAGAAGATATATCTAAGAAGGAGGTAAGGGCTGGTGTTTGTGTTGCAGTTATGGATGTGGGTTTGATTTTAATGTTGTAATTTTGTAGTGATGGTAATTGTTGTAGGAGGAAAAGGGCTAGAGAGAGGCTGAGAGTTAAAGTCTTGGAGGTGGGAGCATGGTTGATATGGGATTTGTAGTTAGGAGCATGATTGATAGGGGATTTGTAGTTAGGAGCATGGCTGATAGGGAATTTGTAGTTGGGAGCATGGGTGATAGGAGATTTGTAGCTGGAAGATTAAAGAGGCTAATTTTGATGATATAAAAAGTATTTAGGAGTGTAGTACCTAGGTTTAGATTGGGCTAATCAGTAGGAGAATAAAGGTAGCTAGAGAGTTAACAATGAATTGGATTATGGATTAATTGGTAGTAATGTAAGGATAGGTTTGATAGGTGAGTTATAAAAGTAGAGTGATAAAGTTAAATTGACAGAGGTGAGTGGAGGGGTGTGACTGGATGGTTCAAATGGTGGGTGGAGTTATCGTTAGGATAAATGTAATTGTACAGGGTGGTTGGAATGGGGTTAGGGTAGGGGAGCAGAGTGAGCCCGAATGCACCAAAAGGCAAATGGAGCAGGCTGGCTCTATATCTGGAGTAGAAAAATAAAAAACAATCAGCAAGGTAGATTATTGTTGACAATAAATGTTAACTTGGACAGGCCTAAAGCATGCATGTGATTCTATATTGTATACAGTCTGTTTCTGTCCTTGCCCTTTATGGCCTGAGATGTGACTAAAAATGTTGCTAGGAATAGCTCATTTACCTGGTTAACAAATTTTAAATAAATAAATTAAATAATAAATATACCCCCATTTGTAGATCTGCTCTGCATTCTACCAAAGCAGAATTACACACTAAAGTCTTTTGACACATGAATGCTTCCACACATATGCACTGCTCAGTGTGTTGTCATGTATGTTGTGATCCATCTTGCTTCTCACTACTGGTCAGTACATCAATACGTTGATCTTCCACTGTCTCATCAAGGTGGAGAAGGTGCCAATGGCCACTCATTTTCACCTCTACCATCATTCCTACAGTATGTAGGTTGCTTCTAGATCCCAAGTCATGAGGCTTGTAGTCTGGGATCTATCATTCGCTATGTCACAGAGCCAGTGTCCTCCATTTACATTGTAAGAAGATAAAGAGTATTTAGACTAGCAATAAACTTGAGCAAAGGTCAACTATATCAGAAAAAATAACCTACCTACCCTGGATACCCAAATCATTTCTGGCAGGCTATTAAGCAATTAGGATCAGATAAATCATTATCCAAAACCTGTTGTAAACAAATTCTGAAATAAATATTAGCACACTAAATTAAGCAAAACAAAACACTGTTCCCCCCAAAAAATCTTTAACACAAGCCTGTTGTCAAACACCTTAACTACAATCCCATGGCTTCTCTGTGTAGTATTTTAGGCTAACTCAAATTTTACTTATTTATTTTTTTATTTAACATTTGTTGACCAGGAAAGTCCGACTAGGTTCCACAGATCCTGTTTTCAGCAGAGGCCCGGGGAGAAATGCTCCAGACGCATGTCTTTAGAATGTGGGAGGAAACCAGAGTACCCGGAGGAAACCCACGCGAATGCAGGGAGAACATGCAAACTCCACACAGAAGGCACCCCAGCCGAGAATCGAACCAGAGGACCTCTTGATGTGAGGCAACAGCATTAACTGCTGCACCATTGCGCCGCCCAAAAACAATTTACTTAAAATACTTCAAAAACATTACTAGCGTTCCAGTACAAGAACTGTCAGGTGTAAATAATGCAACATCCAACCCTAATGTACTCATTATTTCCCTAACATTCTACAGTTTGGCAGAAATGTTTTCTCCCAACTACTTAATATATATCTTCAACTTTAACATTGGTTATGGAAACTATCCCTTCAAGTTTGGTGTAATCTATGAGCAAGGGAGAAGCACTGGATAACCAGTGTAGCAAATTATACAGGAATGAAAAATGTAATAAATCTTTCTCTGAGAAAATAGCTGCCACCTGGCACAGACTACCAAATTATATTAAGGGAAGCAGTAGTTTAGCTATCTTTAAGAATGACTTGGAGACTTACGTGGATGACTGCTCTGGAATGTTGGCAGGCTAGATGTGCATTATTGCATGAGCCTAAAATATGTGTATGTATGTATGTTATATTTCAACATCCCTTAATAGTTGCCTTGCCAAAATCTCTCAACCCTAACACTGCAAGTGATTACTGAACTATAGCCAATATCTGTACTCTTGCAAATACACTAGAAAATATATCTATTAATACTCAAATCCTCACTGACAGACAGCATAGATTCAGACCCAAATTCAGTATCATTTCAGCTTCCCAACATGAATAAGAATAAAAAAATAAATGGTGCTATTTTTCTTCAACTAGAATAGGCCTTTGGTTCTGCAAATCATGCATTCCTGCTACAAAAAACTATCCCACTGAAGATTTCCAGTTGAAGTTATGCTTTAGTTCTTAGGTTTATAGGTTCATAGGTAGGTACTAGGCTATCTGCCCAAGGGCATTTATAAGCCTAGCCAGAGTGTGTCGGCTTTCGCCGCCCCATTGATTAATTAACTGATTCTCTGTCAAGCAGAGCCAATGAAGTGATCTCAGGGGTGTATTTTCTGTTACCCATCCACTCGTCAAGGTTTCTCTTGAAGAGTGTTAGTGAAGGGTTCTGCCTGATGTAATTTGGAATTTTGTTCCAAAGCGTGGGGAGTCTCTGTGACAGGAATCTATCCCTCCAGCATGTTCTATTTATTGTTGTGGTGAGGATTAGCTCACTAGAGCGCATGGCTTGCAGTGACTTGGATTTCTTTAGGTGGAGCATGTCCATCAATTCTGAGTTGGACATAGCTTTGTAAGTCAGGCAGAGATCACCTCAGAGTAAGCGATATGCCACTGAGTACAGCCAGAGTTTTTTCAGTCGGCTGTATAGGACATATGTTTGAGGCCAGTAATCCTCTTGGTGAGGTACTTCTGTGGTCTTTCCAGCTGTTGGAAGTGTCATGTGAGGTACATCCCAAATGGGGCATTGTACTGTATGATGGGTCTAATGAGTGATGAGTAGAGGGGCACTATAACCTCTATTTCTAGATGCGAACCCTTTGGTAATTAGATTGGCCACATAGAAGGATTTCCTAACTACTTTGGCAATATGATTGTCAAAGGAGAGATTACTATCTACCTGGGTCCCCAGATCTCTTATTACCTCTTCTGTATTAAGGGGGCTGCCACCTATGTGGTAATTTGTGGGTGTTTTGTTTTTCCCAAATAGAATGACTATGCATTTTTTGAAATTTAGCTTGAGGCCATGACTTTGACACCAGGTGTCCGTCTCAGTGAGGCCCTTTTGGAGGATGTCCATGTCAGCCGGAGAGTCAATTATGGCACCCAGTTTGCAGTCATCGGCGAACTTGGTTAGCCATAGTCCTGTGTTTGCCTGTACTTCTGAGAAGTATATGCCAAACAGTAGGGATCCCAGGACCGAGCCTTGTGGGACACCATTTGTGACTGGTTTAGAGTCGGACCTGGATCCCTTATTTTTTACCATGTGAGTTCTGTCTGTAAGCCAGTTGGCAACCCATCTCATGACGTAGGGGTTTATGTTCAGGCTGGTGAGTTTTTCTGTAATACCCAAGTGGGGAATGGTGTTGAAAGCCTTGGTGAGGTCAAGATAGGCTTTGTGAATCACCTTTCCCTCATCTATGGCCTTGGTGACTGTTTCAAAGAAGTCAACCAGGTTTATTAGGCATGATCTGCCCTCAGCAAAGCTGAACTGGGTCGGGTCAAGTGTTTGGAGGTTCCCAATGTCTTTGTTAATGAGTTCCATGATGATGCGCTCCATAGCCTTGCAGACCAGACTAGTCAGGCTTATGGGGCAATAGTTACCAGGGTCAGTTGTGGCCCCTCCTTTGTGGAGAGGAATAACCATTGCTGTGTCCCATTCTATAGGCACGTAGCCTGTGGAGAGGCTGATGTTGATCAGCGTGTTTAGGTGGGGGAGTTAGTTCGTTCTGTAGTTCATGCAAGATGCAGCCTGGGACACCATCTGGTCCCATTGATGCTGTGTTTCTGGCTTTTGAAAGGGCTGTTTTCACCTGTGCATCTGTGATTTTTGAGACACTACACTTTTACGGTATTGTTGTGGGCCCTTTTGGAGGCGGGGGGGGGTGAAGTTTGCACTAAATCTATCTGCCAGGATGCTGGCAATATCAGTAGGTTCAGTATATTTTGTGCTATTTTGCACTAGTTCAGTGCATATCTGCGAGTTGCCACTTGGATTCTTATCATAACTAAAGGCAGCATTGTGGTTATCCTTTGCTATTTTTTTTTTTAAGTTAGCCTTGGATGATTTCATGAGGGACCTTAGTTTCTTACTGATACTGATCAGGGAAGTCTTTCCTTCTTGGGATTTGCTTTTTTTCTGAACTAGTTTCCTCCTTCTATTGTATAACCTGTTTATTGAAGAGGTCCACCAAACTGGTTTTCTTCTCTTACAGGAGTGAGTCTTGGTTTTGCTAGGGATGGCATGATCCGTGCATCCTTGTAGGTGCTCAAAGAGTGCATTTGTAAAGGTTTCTGCATCTTGGGGAGCATTATTCTTTAGCGTGGGGCCTGTGAAACTTACCACCTCTGTCTTAAGTAAGGCAAAGTTTGCTTTAGAAAAGTTTTTTTTTACTGTGGTTTCCTTAGTTGGGGGTGGTCGTGGGGTGTGGACATCCAGAGTGATTAGTTTATGTTCTGATCTAACCAGGGACGGGTTGACCTCTGGTGTGGAACACCTGTTGCCCATATTGGTGATGACCATGTCCAATATGTTTTCACCTCTGGTAGGGGAGTTTACCAGCTGATCCAGGGCATTTGAGTTGATGAATTCCAGGAAGAACTGGGTCTGGGAATTTGTACTCGAGTAGTTTTCCCAGTGAATGGTAGGGTAATTGAAATCGCCCAATATCAGGGTGTTCGGTAGGACCTTCATGTTTTCCACTGTCTCCAGAAAGGTGGAGTGGTGGTCCTGGGTCATGGAGGGTGATCTGTAGCAGGCCACAATTTGCATTGCAGATTTGCCCGATGTTAGTTGCACATGGATAATCTCAGAGGTATCATGCTGTGCCAATAACCTGGAGGTGTAGGTATCCTTGATGAATATGGATACACCCCCTCCTTTTGTGTTTTGGTCTGTGTTCTGTGGCCGAAACGTGTGGTATGAGTTGTATCCCGGTAGTGCTGGGGTGCTCTCTGGAGCCTTGAACCAGGTTTCAGTTACTGCACAGATGTTGACATTCTCCATACTGAGGAGTGCTTCGAGTGCGTGCATTTTGAGATTTAAACTCCTAGCATTGAGTAGCATAACCCTCAGTTTTTTGTTAATTGTGCTGTTTACGGAGGTGGGTTTGACTTTTGAGCCTTGCCTAAAAAAAGCACTATGGAGGCATCAAGAGCCTTGGCCAGTATTCGAAAGCCTAGGGGTGAAAGTGCAAACCGTCTGTTGTGAAGCAATGCGGCTTGTCAAGCATGTCATCCCAGGCTGACAGACACTGGATCCCCTTTGAATGACACCAGAAGCTTAGCCAATTGTTGAAATTGATCATTTTTTCTTTATACTGAGGTATCATTCTTGGTGAGGGCAGGATGCTACTCAGGGTCAGGGTCAGGGTCATATCAGCCTGGGCTGGATGATCAGAGAGCTCTTCCATGTCTCTTTTTATGTAGTCCAGGGAGGTACGTCTCAGGTCATTCACACCAACATGAACAATGACAGAGTCATATTTGTACTTGTTCTGGAGTGACCTGAGTGCTTGTGCTATGTGATGGATTCTGGGTCCCGACAGGCAGCTAACAGTAACCTTCTGCTTGTCCAGCCTAGTTCATAGGTTCATAGGCTATCAGCCATAACAATACATTTTTAGTGTTGACCTGTACTTCAGAGGTAGATGTCAAGAATGACCACCTGGGACTGAACCTCCACCTGACTCACTTGTGTCACTTGCTGTGAGCTTGGATTTTTGGACTTGGCTACTTGTTTGGGTTCTATCAGTAAGCTTTAGCAACCCCATTCCATTGGGTGACAATTAATGCCCAACATAGTAAGTTTATCTATGATAGAGTGGATGGGATGGTGGGCCTGGCCTGCAAAGGTCTAGAGGCTGTGTAGATGTGCTGTGTGTTACCCTGGCCCCCTTGTCCATGGCTCTCAATCTCATTCAGGTTCAGGGATCAGGTTCAGGTGAGGGATCGGCCTTCAAACTGGTGGGGGGTGGTCCAGTTGAAGTTGCCTTTGTCTTTGTTTTTAAGTTCATGATAATATACCCCATGGCCTGCAGATAAGGCTTGTCAGACTGATGGGGACGGTAGTTAGATTCGGGAGGGATCCCCCTTGTTTGAATTGATATAACTGTAGCTCTGCTCACTCAGTGGGGCATGAAAACCTGAGTGAGGCTATGATAAAACATGACACTTAGGTGAGGTGCCAGTTCATATTGTAGTTCATGTAGTACAGCTTTAGAGTTCGTTTGTACCTGTGTGGCCGTATTACTGGAATTTGGCATCTTCGGTATTGGGTGGAAGGCCCATTAGGGGGTGAGGGTTGAAGTTGGCACTGAATCGATCTGCATCTGCCAGGATATATGCAATTGGATATATTTAATGCCATTCTGTTTTTTAGTTCAAAGAGCATCTGAGCATTGCCATTTTTAGATTAGACATATAGTTATAGAATGCTTTGTTTGTCTTGGGAATCTTTGGCATTTTATTTTTATTAGCTAGCTTTGGAGGATTTTATGAGGGCATCTCAGTTTCTTACTGAGGCCAGTAAGGAGTTTTTGCATCCTGGAGTGGGATGTCAGTGGGCCTGACTATAGAGTCACCTATTACTAGTGTGTTAGGTATGTTATTTCACCTTAAGGGCTGTGATTTTGCGGCACACTGATTTTGTGTTTTATGTGTTGTCTGGTTTGTGACGGGAAGTGCAGATTGCTTGGGTGTCTGCTTTGGAGGTCTCTGATGCTTTTGCAGGTTTTTATTTAAAGCCTCCAAGTATTATTTTGTGTATTTATGTGTATTTTTTGCCAGTGCTGTTTTAGTAGGTCTGTGTGCGGCTGGAGGTGTGGTGCAAGTGTTAACCTTCTCCTCTTGACTGTCTGTTCCAGTCTTGGGTGGAGACAGCTTAGCTTCCAGTTTGGCTTTATAATTGCATCTCTTGCATATGTTAGTGTTTTGTGGTAGGAGGAAAGGGTTGTCTTTGTACATGAGGCAGTTGTAACACTGCCTCAGGTTACCCAGATTCACCAGATGGACTGGAGAGTGCACCTAAAGTTGCCCTTTGGTCATGCCTGAATAGTAGGGTGAGCTGCTTAGTTGCTTGGTTGGTGAGGGGTGAATAAAGAGCCTTGCCCTGCTGGGCAATCGGTGTCAGGGTATATTAGTGCTTGCTATTAGGTCTGAGCAAGTGCTGGGCTGTAAGATGCTTTTTGAGTGCTTAAGTTGAGAGTTAGACTAGTTTCAAGGGAAAAACTGAAGAGGAGACTTAGTGGAGCCGGGAATAATTTAACCGTAGCTATCCGGCACTGCCGGTGCGCAAAACCGAAAAAACACAGTTTTTATAGTAGGGAAATGAAAGAGATAGAAATTAGCCCAAAATGGCCAATAAGCTACTAACTTCTGGGCTGGAACCACTCCTCCACGGACAGATAGGTTGCTCAAAGCTCCCCTCTCTCACAAGAACAGAGAAAATTCCTTCTATCCAAGTAAGGTATGGGCAACTCAGAAACTAGTATCACAGCCCTGAATTCAGCACTAGCCTGAAAAATGGACTATACTAGCTTAGAAAGGTCGGGAAACAAGGAATTGTTTTTGTTTTCTTTTAAAAGATAAGGCAAAAACAGTAAAAAAAATACACTTAAAACAGCTTTAAACGACTACAAACAATCAGAAAAGGCTATCACACTTTAGTGTGTAGCCTACAAGAGTTAAACAAATTATTTAAACAAAAAACAACTTTTTAAAAGTGCAGGCAGTCAAATAAGCACAATATGTGAAAAAAAACAAGCTTTTAAATCACAATAAATGCTGGAACATCTGTGTTTAGGCGGAAAACAGTTAAGTACAGCAAGAAAGTACAGAAAACTGATACTTAATCACTCCAAAGTCTCTTCTAAGCTAGAAGGATTGTATCAGTTTAAGGCTTTCTACTGCTACCCAGTAGGTTAGTTACAGGAAAGATGGGAAACAAGCGCAGATGTGATCTTTTAAACCAGAAAGTTAAAAGAGACAGACAAACTGTGCAAATGGTCAATAAACTACAATTTCTGGGCTAAGAACCTTTCCTCTCATGGTAGACAGGCTGCCAAGTGCTTACCACTCCCACTGATAAGCTAGAAGGCTTTCTTCCAACAAAGAAAGGCTTGTGGGGCTCAAAAGCTTACCAACAGTCCTGGATATAGCTACTCTGTATCTGGACTAGGCTAGTTACAGGAAAGGTGGGAAACAAGCGCAAGTGCAGCTTTTAAACCAGAACGTTGAAAGAGATGGAAAAAAAACTGCCCAAACGGCTAATAGCTACAACTTCTGGGCCAGGAACCACTCCTCTTGTGGTAGATAGGCTACCTACTGCTCACCAATTCCACTGATAAGCCAGAAGGCTTCCCTCCAACACAGAAAGGCTTTGGGGGCTCAGAAGCTTACAAAGAGTCCTGGATACAGCAAATCTGTACCTGGACTGGACTAGTTATAGGAAAGGCGGGGAACAAGTACAAATGTAGACTTTTAAGCCAGCAAGTTGAAAGAGATGGAAAACCATATCTAACTAGCCATACATTCAGGGATGTGAACAACTGCACATCGCACATACTGGGAACATTACTGTAGGTGTTTCACACTACACTGTGCTAGACCTTCTGTATTTTCTTAATTTATTAGTAACCTAAATATAATGTGTGCTCTTCAGCATATTCTCCAACAGGACCTTCAATCAATTTGGAAATGGCTATCCCATAAAATTACTCATGCTAAACACATCCAAGACTACTAGAATAATGTCTGGAACATGCTAAAAAAGCAGAATGCCACTAATAACCTTGTAGTACTGGATCCTAATAAATACATACAACCACCATACTAAAAACACTTTCCCTGGGATTCAATAAACTCCATGTAGGCTTCACCCAGAGCCGACACAGAGTTTACATGTTAGTGTGATGGTAAGCAGCATGTGGCAGTGCATGATGCATATTACAGCATGCCTAAGCTAGGCTTCATGGTTGTCAACAGTGTTGCTGTCCAGGAAACTGTGTAAGCAAACATGGATATCAATTCTATGTACCATACAGCACCTACGGTCCATGGAATTACATGGAATGCCACAATGAGCATCATGGCTTCACAGACAGCTGTGAATCTGTTAGTACAACATATTTCCAAAAAAGCCAAAATAATGCAGGGGCATTTAACTAGATATAGGGACATAATTGCCATAGATATTGCATAGACATGTGGTAGAATGAAACACCTGTCATCCCCTTTGAGTAAAATATGGGGACAAAGGCATGCATAATGGGTGGGGACCAAGGCTCAATAATAGGGACAAATGTTTAATATTGCACTTCCAACCTAGAAAGTTTATAGAATGAATAGGTTGTACATTTATATGAACTGTCTGAGGAGCATGGAGTTTGAAACTCAAATGCCAGTCATCAGTTTCTGACTTCACCCTGCAATGACATGCCAATGATTTGCCAGAAACCAGAAATGCTATGAGGAAAAGATCACAAATATGAGACAAAATCTGGACATTCTGCACAAATTAGGACAGTTGAGAGGTATGCGCTCAAATGTATGTAATATTGAGTCACATCAGTGCAGAGATCATCCCAGCGATATGGCAGAAAGCTACAAATTTGATAAGGAAAACAACTGGACATCTTGGGAATATCTGGAAAGGTGAGAGGTATGAACGTGAAGTATATGGTCCAAACACAGTACAGGACAGTGTACCTACAATGCAGAGTATTGTGATATTCCATTCCTGGCATTCTGTACTGAACCTGTGTTTATGATCTGCAAAAGGACATGGGAATGTCATGTAAAATGATCACTCAGGGGAAGTTTGTGTATGGAATAGGGACACACAGATGAATTATAGGAATGAACACAGGTAAAGAGGATAGGTGAAACTCCCTCATGCACAGCAGAGTTGGTCATGTCAATTGAAGATGGTTGTAGCAGAAACACCAAACAGATATCTATTTGGTACAGTATGGAATGTACAGTGAAAATCTGTGCCTGTGACTGTCACACAAGGTGACATAACAATGGGGAGGAAGTCTGTGTGAGATAAGATCCTTACATGAATAATGCAGAGGACATCTACCAGGGAGATATATATATATATACCAGAAATATACCAGTAGAGTGCATATTGTGAAGCTGTGCAAACTAATATGTCTGAATAGGAGTGTGCTCTCAGTAGAGGTCTCCAGCAAGGTGACGACAGGTAAAAAAGATCATGGAAAACATTACAAGAAACAACCACAATCATGGCAATATCAGAATAATTCCAACACTAATCCCATGTCTCTGACATAACATATGTGATGCGGAGTAATAAGAGATGAGCCTGTACACACACACACGCACACATATCTCTGAACAATTATTATGATAATTCACACTATGAGGGTAACCATGCACACTGTCCTGGCACTGTAATATCTGCAGGAGGTATTAGGAGGGACACTACTACACCAGTATGTGACAGTAGGGGCAATACAGGCTAGTTGCCTTGTGTGCATGGCATATATATATGTTTGCCTTCATAATGTCAATCACATATAATCGACTGGCCACATCACTAAACTGTTTCTGTGAAACCAGAACTGCGAAAACTTTCGAATGTCAAAAAAAACTTCAAATTCGACATTTCCGACCATGCCACAGCTCCACACCAGTGCTAACATGGGTCAAAAAGGGGGCAAGATTTTGCCTTTCGTAAATTTGTTGTTCGACATTTTGAAAAGTTGCAGTTCGGTATTCGAGGAAGCAGGGTCGACCATAATGTGATCTGCATTATGAAGGAATAGTTTATCTTCACAATGCAAATCACATTATGGTCGACCCTGCTTCCTCGAATACCGAACTGCAACTTTTCAAAATGTCGAACACAAAATTTCCGAAAGGCAAAATCTCGCCCCCTTTTTGACCCATGTGTATACATATATATCACAAGACAAACAACAAGATCTCTGAATCACTGACACCACAAGAACGAAAGTGCAAAAACACGAAAGTTGACATGCCCAACAAGGCACTATCTTGACAGTTAACAAGACAAAAAAATTTGCTGTTCCGAACACACACACAACACAAGCACACCAAAAACCTTATAAACCTACACTAAACCTTACATACACAACTATCTATGCACTAATCTTAACCCATACCCTAACCCTAAGGTTCGTCACTATCGCACACTTACCTTACCCACATCCTAACCCTAAAGTCCATCACTATCGCACAGTCACGCTCAAATGCAAGCACACATATCCCATGTCAGTATTTTCGGTGTCGGGATTTCAACTTGTCAGTCTTCTGGTGTCGGTGATCTCGTTGTCGGTCTTCTGAGCTGTTGGTTTACTGTAGTAGACCCATATATATATATATATATATATATATATATATATATATATATATATATATATATATATATATATATATATATACACACACACACACATATATATATATATATATATATATATATATATATATATATATATGTCTACTTCATAACATTGAAATTTCATAACGCTGAATCTCATAACACTGAGACCAAAACATCTAACTCCCAAAACATTGAAAACCCAAAACATTGAAAACTCAGAACATTGAAAGTGTGCTTCATAACATTGAAAACCACAATGCATATGTAAATAACATCCTCTCCACTTATAATGACACCTAACTAACAAACACACTTTCTACTACGTTTCTGCTATAAATAAATAGCATAATTTACATGGTCACAAATGTTGTCAAACACCTATGTATGTAGTGTGTGCATAAAGAGAAAAGGTAGCACACATGCATCTCATGTAACAACTATAATGGTGTTCTGCACCATCAGACAGTCATGTATATTCCACAAAAAGAATATCTAGGTATGGCCAATAAGCTGTGTAAATGCACACTGTGACAAAGGTGGTACATCAATTACACATCACTGGAAGATATGTAGGGAGGTACATGAAGAAGGGTGCATTGAACATAGTTATCAGTATGATGAAGGCTGGGAACTATGAAGTTATTATGGCCTCTGATATGCATGTCCTTCACATGCCTAATACTTGTGTTACATTCAAAGGAATAGTCAGCACTGTGATCACATGATGGTGGGTGTACCACTTACTGTCCACCCCAGGACACAGGTCACATACCAGTTGGTCTGATTATAAGGTATGATGTTCACATTATACTTGGTTGGTGTGTTTCAGTTCTGATTCAACAAATCTGTCCATGTTTCTTGTCAATGCAGGTGTTGTCATGGCTGTGGCAGTGGCTTTTGTTATGTATTGATACTATCTATATTATACTAATATCACAGTTAGACTTAATGATTGCCCACTAGATGTAGTCCTTCAGGCAGCTGCTTGGACACAACATGTGTATGTCATCTGTGATGTCAATCATTTAGCTAATAGGTTCATAGGTAGGTACTAGGCTATCGGCCCAAGGGCCTGCGTAAGCCTAGCCAGCAAGGTACCATAGCTTACGCCACCCAAGAAAGTTATTTTCCTGTGCCACTGTCCAGAAGAGAGACAGAAGTGATCCCCGGGGTGTATTTCCTATTTCCCATCCACTCATCAAGATTTTTCTTGAATAGTGCTAATGAAGAACTTTGCTTGATATAGATGGGTAGCTTGTTCCAGAGTATAGGAAGTCTCTGGGACAGGAATCTATCCCTGCAGCATATCCTCTTTATTGTGGTGACAAGGTTTAGGTCCCTAGAGCATGTAGCTCAGAGGGATTGGGATTTCTTTAGGTGTAGCATGTCCAACAGCTCTGGGTTTGACATAGCTTTATATGTT
The DNA here is from genome assembly GCF_019279795.1 of Protopterus annectens. Lineage (NCBI taxonomy): Eukaryota > Metazoa > Chordata > Ceratodontiformes > Protopteridae > Protopterus > Protopterus annectens. The sequence goes on along the minus strand of NC_056747.1, from coordinate 588,555,372 downwards.
AGGCAGAGATCACCTCAGAGTAGGCAATATGCTACGGAGTAAAGCTGGAGTTTTTTGAGGTGGTCAGTGTAGGGCATTTGTTTGAGGGCAGTAATCCTCTTTGTGAGGTACTTCTGTGGCCTTTCCAGCTCCTGCAGATGTCTTGTGAGGTACATTCCAAAAGGGGCGTTGTACTCTATAATGGGTCTAATGAGTGATGAGTAGAGGGTTACAATGACCTCTGTTTTCCTGGATGAGAACCTTTTTATGATGAGGTGTGCTATGTATAAGGACTTCCTGACTACTGTGGCGATGTGACTATCAAAGGAGAGACTACTGTCCACCTGGGTCCCAAGGTCTCTTATCATGCATTTGGTGTTAAGTAGATTGCTGCCTATGTGGTAGTTCATGGGTTCAGAGTTTTTACCAAAGGGGATGACACTGCTGGCATTGAGCTTGAGGCCATGGCTCTGACACCAGGCATCTGTCTCAGTTTGGGACTTGACTATGGCTTCTAGTTTGCAGTCATCTGTGAACTTCATTAGCCAGAGGCCTTCTGTGTTAGCCTGTATTCAGAGAAGTAGATACCAAACAGGAGAGGTCCCAGGACGGAACCCTGTGGTACTCCACTTGTCACTGCTTTGAGGTCAGATTTGGAGTCTGCAACTTTTACAGTGTGGGTTCTGTCAGTGAGACAGTTGGCAACCCATCTTGTGATGTAGGGATTTATACCTAGTTTGGTGAGTTTAGCTATAATTCCAGAATGGGGGATGGTGTTGAAAGCCTTGGTGAGGTCAAGATAGGCTGTGTGAACCACCTTACCCTCATCCACAGCTTTGGTGACTGCCTCAAAGAAGTTGATCAAGTTCAGGAGGCATGATCTGCCTTTTACAGTCCTGAACTGGGTGGGATCCAGAGTTTGGAGGTTACCAATGTCTTTGTTTATGAGTTCCATGATGATACTTTCTATGGCCTTGCAGACCAGGCTCTTCAGGCTAATAGGTCGATAGTTCCCGGGATCAGTGGTGGCTCCCCCTTTGTGGAGTGGGATAACTGTTGCTGTGGGCCATTCAGTGGGCACAAAGCCCGATGCGAGGCTATTATTGAACATGGTGCTTAAGTGGGGAGCCAGTTCGTTCTGAAGTTCATGTAAAACGCAGCCTGGGATGTTGTCCGGTCCCATAGATGCTGTGTTTTTGGCTTTAGAGAGTGCAGCTTTTACCTGCATAGTTGTGATTACAGGGACTCTGCATTCTTCCTGTATAGATATGGGCCCTTTAGGGGGTGATAGGGGGGGTAAAGTTAGCACTGAACCGATCTACCAGTTGGTTCTGTAATTTTCGTGCCTTTGTGCTGTAACTCAGAGCAGATCTGGGTGTTGCCATCTAGATTCTTGACATAGCTATAGAATGCTTTGTGGTTGTCCTTGGATTTAGTGGAGATTTTGTTTTCGTAGCTATCTTTGGATGATCTTATAAGGGATCTCAGCTTCATACTGAGGCTGACCAGGGAGCTCCTCCACTCATGGGATTTTACTCTCTTTTGCAACAGTTTCTTCCTTCTGTTGTAATGGGCAGGAAAGGGCCTAGCAGACTCCCCTGATTTACCGACCTGATCAATGGACTTGAGATATAGGTCACGTCATACCTGTCAACATAGTGGGACACCATGTATAACATAAACTGGTCTGCCCATTTGGGGATGTAGCTGTTTATGGCAACATATGACAGTATTGATTGAATACCTCAGTGTGTATTTCTGTCAAATGCCTTGACCTGCTCAAATTCTACAAGATGATACTGTTGTTATAATGCATGCCCTCAATGACCTCTTTGAGGACATCAGATGTAATGGACCTGATGTAGCATTAACAACTCATACAAGTCTGTTGCACACACCTGGAATATTACCAGTGTACATGTAGAAGAGGACCATGATGACATGTTGGTCTACCTCACAGTCGAGGAGAGTCAGGATGTCTCCATACATGCATGAATCAGGTGCTGTCCCCAACTCAGGTGGATGCATGTTGATGCACACCCTTGTATGGGAACATAGGCCATGTGGAGAGTGTGTTGAACTGTGTATTAAACCATATCAGGAAGGTGTATGTGCTGAGTCATGCCATAGGTGATCCATCATGTTGTCACAGTCCAATGATTCCATGTGATAGGCCTGGCTGAAGGTAAGACAGTGCATACTGCCTATTCTGACCTGGCCTAGGATTTTGACACAACCCCCATACAGGTATCATTGAGAAAACCTTCAAGCTGGGGATTAAACCTTATGTCAGTTGATGGGTAACTAATTGCCTCACTGACAGAACAAACCATGTGAAAGTTGGTGAATCAACCTGTACTAGTAGATTTGTCACACTGGCAAACCACAAGGATGTGTGCTTGGCCCTTCACTGTTTGAATTGTATTTTGACAGTTCAGGCTAAAGTAAATTGCCTTTGGCTTACCAAGTCTGATGGTTCTTGCATATTGTATGCACTCATTGAGTCCACCAATAGTGAAAACATAGTACAGGAGATGCCACACACGATTGAAGCACACAATCTACAAATAAATGCAGAAATGTGTATTTGAATTGTTGTCCATCTAAAATGTTGAATTCCATATTAATCATAGCATTGACAATAGTCCTGCTATGCAGAAATCCAGTAAAGCAAGCACTGGGGACACATGTAGATAGCAATCTGAACTGTGACCACCAAGTGTACACACTACTATTAAAAGCCTATATTGTGCACATCATAAGTCTTGCCATCATACTGAGATCTTAGGACTGCATAACACATGTAACAGTTGGAGAGACCACTGGGCTTTCTCTACAAGATAACACAGGGCCTACAAACCATGCCATGATGTATGTGGATATATTAAAAGCCATGTCAGTGTAATCTTTAATGTACAGGATGAGGTGACTTCTGCCTGGCCTCCAGGCCAATCTCTGACCCTGCCCTGGTGGGAGTACTGCTTATCCAAAATTCTGATATAGCTGATAACATCACCAGTGTCTGTTGAGGAGGACATGTTGGTGTAAAATGCTCTTTGTAATGTCAAGAAACAGCTCACACACATAGTTGACTGTAGTGAGAATAGAACTCCTACCAATTTAATTACACAGACTACAGAACACAGTACTTAACACAAGCACCACAGCTCAAGTCCAACTTGGAGTGTGTCAGACAACACTTCACAGACGATGAATTCAGCAGTGTCTGCTGAATAGTAGAAGACAGTGTCCCACATGCTGGTGCAAAATGGTCAATGTAATGTCAAGCACAAACACACACACACACACTCACACACACTCGACTGCAGTGAGAACAGAACTGCTACCGATATAAGTACACAGATTACAGAACACAGTACATTATGCAAGCTCCATGGAACAAGTCTGATTTACACAAGAGTGCAGGTGAACTTATAGTAGATGATATCAGCAGGACATGTGGGAGACAACAGTTTGGGAGGCCTATATGAAATGGATGTGTAGGCATGTGCAAGTATCAAAATACTGTTATCACATGGCACTGGAGCAGTAACTGTGGGATACACACTTCTGCTCTTCTGTCTAGATGCACACACACACACCAAGATGACTGCAGTGAGAATAGAACCCCTACCTAAGTACACAGACTACAGAACACAGTACTTTACACAAGTGCTACAGCACAAACAGGTGAACATATAGTATATGACATCAACAGGCCATGTGGGGGACAACAGCTTGGGAGGCCTGCATAGGCACATAGCTTCATAGGTACATATGAGGCCACTAGCCTAATAGGACTAGGGTGTTTAGAAGCTTAGCTGTGTAAAAAGACAAATACCCTTATTGGGCATAGTTGTATGGTCATTTTTAGCAGAGCAAGTTTGTGAATAGCAACAAATGGCTCTGTCCATGAGGGACATAGGTGCCAGCTGAGAGGTCAGTTTACAATCACCCAACCAGTAGTCAAGGTTGTGATTGCACTGGGTCATTGAGGAGCACTGCTTCACATGCAGTGGGAGCCTATTACAGAGGAGTGTAAATCATTGTGGGATATATGTGTCTGCCAAACACATTCTGCTTATGTCACAGGCTAGGTTGAGAACCCTGGGGCAAATTATTCTTGTCTCATTTGAACTGTAGATGTCCATCATTTCCAGAAGGGCAAGTACTGACACTGCTCTGCATGTCAGGCATAGGTCACTCTCAGCAGCCTACATGATAGAGAGCACAGTGACAGATATGTCAGTCTTTCCATGTATGTCATGTTTGGAGGCCTGGGAGTCTCCCAGGCAGAACCCTGTGTTTTCTCCAATAACTGCAGGTGTCCGGTGAGGTACAGACAGATGTGACATTGTACTCCATTATCAGTGTGATAAGGGTAGAGTATAGCAGAGGTATGACTACCCTGGATTTGGAAGTGATGTTCATATGTATGATGTACACAATGCAGATTGTGTGTGTCACCACCATGAGTACCTAGTGATGAAAGTATAAATTGCTATCAACATGTGTTTCCAAATCAAACAACACAGTGTTTGAGCTTGGGGAGTGCTATGTTTATTATAATTAGCAGGGGTACTTAACTGAAAAGGGGACAATGAATCATTGTATGATTTAGCTTTCAGTCCATGAGTTTGGCACCAATCATTAGTCTCTGCCAGCCCCTTCTGTAATATGTTACCATCTTTGTGTGTCCAGTTAACAGTCATCTACAAACTTGGTAAACCACAGGCCATCTACTCTTGCCTGTGCTTCAAGAAAGTATTTTCCAAACAGTTGAGGGCCCAGCACAGATCCTTATGGTATTCCACTGGTGTGTTAGCTAGTGGTGGAGGTACATTCCCAACTTTGAGTGTGTGTGTTCTGTCATTGAGCCAGTTGGCTATCCACCTAGTACTGTATGGCCTAATTCCCAGATAGGAGACCTTCACTATGAGACATGAATGGGGGATAGTGTCAAAGGCCTTGTTTAACTCAAAGTAAGTGGTATGTCCTATTAGGTCTTTGGAGTCAGTATCCATGAAGTCTAAAAGGTCAATAGGCAAGATCTATCCTTGACAAAATCAAAATGGGTAGGGTCAAGTGTGTTGAAGGTCACTTATGTCCCCTGTGGATATGGTCCATGCTGATTCCAGGACTAGCCTTGCAGATAAGGCTTTGTAGGTGTATAGATCAACAGTTGTAGTTCTGCATGTAACAAGACTGATGTGCACTGCATAGCAAACAACATTTGATATTACAATTTGCAGTGTGTTTCATATATGTGTGGAAAACGTACTGAGACCACAGGGTTGCAGTGCTTGGGGAGGGGGGCAAACACATGAATGTATTGTAAATGTGTGACATACTGTTAGATAGGACCCTCGGTTTGTAATATTTCTACATGTAATTTCATGTCATACACAGAAAATGGACAGTAAACAGCAGTAATAAATCATAATACATACATTTTCATAGAGCAACAAGCAGCGGGTTTGCACAATGGTTACAAAAGTGCATATGCAGGTGAGATACACATGTTTGCATATAGCTAAGCAGTGCACAAATGCAAGACGCACTGCTAAAGTCTGACAGTTAGTACTGAGTCTCTGGAATACACCCGCTACTTAACTAACTCTGTGGCACAAGTGTTAATACAGTTAATGCAGTGATATATTCCTTTTTGGAGCCAGATGGTACTGGATTCAAATATGGTTGTATCTAATACTTTTAACTACTTTCATATTACCATTGCTGTGCATTGGTGCATGATGTGTACCATCACGTAATAATGCAATAAAAAAAGAAACGGGGAAGATAGGACAGTGGTGAAGTGGGGAGCAAGTGGGGGGAGCACAAAGGGAAAGCAGGGCTGGAATGTGCAGGAGGGAGGTAGGAAAGAACTATGGCTATCCATTTCTTTAACAGTGTAGAGTGAACATATGTGCAAAATATTAACTGAATTTGGACTGTTACCTCCAGAGAGAGGGGTGACCACAACACAATCATGTTGTATAGTCAAGTGGACTGAAACCAGTGTGTCATGAAGACACGTATGCACAATGGAGGGCTATATATGGGATAATTTTTTTTTGTTTGGGACAGGTGCCTATTTTTTTTATGTTGAGATAGAGGAATGTTAGACAAGGGATGTAGGAATGTCTGGGTGAGGTAAGTTGGGTAGGCGAGGACACAATTGCAGACAGACAAAACAAACAAGGCAAAAGACAGGGAAGGTGATGGACACAAAAGGTTGGGAGACACCATGATTGGGGTGAGGGTGTGGACATCCCAAACCCATGGTCTTCAAGCTGGGTGACAGTGAGAATCAAGTTCTCACTCACTTTACTGCCATCACTGTCACCTCACTCTACCTCTGGCTGGAGTGCCTGATGTCTGTGTCTCCTCCTCCTAGTATTACATAAAATGAGGGAGAGCAGCCTCTCCAGCCAGCATTTGTGTGCATCAACAGTGTGGCACACAACCCTCCACACCATCCCTGCAATTCAGCGTGGGTGATAAAATCACCACCTCTGCCACTGCTCCCGGAAGGTATCACTGGACCAGCCTCTGGGGCAGAACTACCTGAGGGGGCAGGTAGTGCAGGGGCAGAAGAGGCAATGCTATCAAGTTGTCTCCCAGATGTGATGTGCGACCATGCTGAAGGCAGTGGAGGGTGGGCAGGTGGATTTTGTGGGGCAGGTTTACTCCGCTGTGTTGTGTAGCATTTAGAGATATGGATGACATGGACACATCATAAAAAAATAAAATAAAAAAAGAGAAGATAAGGCTTAGGGTGAGAGAAAAAAAAATAAATAAAAGTAGTACCTTCATATGTACCATACAAAATATTGATACAATTAATTGATTCTGTTATCTTAACTTTTAATTTTAAGACTACCATCTCCTAACAGATAACCTTTACTTTGAAGATTACCAGCTCCTAACAGATGCACACTAAACTACAGATTGCAGCAATTACTCCCTGATGTGTGCATGTACTGCACACGTGTGTTCTAATTATACATATTACACTTTACAGCAGGGCATTTGTACCACTGCTATGGAGGTTTTAATTTAATTTAAATTTAAATTGCAGAAGTAACACTAGTATATTTGGGAAGTATGGTATTTGAACCCACAACCTCTGACTAAAGTGTAATATTGTACTCTTGGTTGGTGCTATAGACTAATGCATGTATACTTGCTTTTACAGTTGAGATACACATGCTCAGTTTGATATTGTAATACTGGAGTCTTGGTTACTGCTACAGACTAATGCATACATACTTGCTTTTACAGTTGATATATGCATGCTCAATTTGATACAACTCTGAAATACCAAAAAAGCTATCTTTAACTTTTAATGCTACAATAACGCTACTATTCTGCTGCACACATACCACATGCTTCCCTCATCCTCACCAATCTAGCCAAATGGGTTCAGACATTTACCTCACAATCATGTGCAGCTGTGAAAAAAAAACAGAACGGGATAGAATACTATTATGAACACCAGTCCTGCCAATATTCAGCTTTTAAGTCTTACAAGTACTCTCTGTAGTTGATACTTACACAGGTGTTGGATGTCTGCAGTCCTAAATTCCATGATCCAATAGTCAACAGTAACCCTCTTCTTCCTCTGGAGGTCATTGTAGTGGTGCCTACATTGCTCATCAGTGTGGGGGATACCAGTGGCACTGGTTATAGCCCGGGCTAAACTATCCCAAGAATGACACATACTGGGAATGAGAATAATCCCCTTCAGAAGTCAACACTGTGGTTCTTAACTGGGAGTCCAATAAAAATCTTAGACTCCCAGACACCCCATCTCTGTGCCCTAAACCTGACACCTTTTCCATAAACTCCTGTCATGTCTGCCACTGATCTAGAGCAATGGAGAATGATGCTTTCTCACCAATTCCCATCAACACATTTACTGAGAGTATGTACACTGTTTGAAAATTGTAGTCTCCACTTACCAGTCCACACCTCCTAACATCTTGTTTGCATGATAGTAATTGGAGAGCAACAGTGGCAATCAGTGAGGCATTACATAATTGCAGTTGCAATTTTAAGGTTTTTGGATGTAGAGACAGTTGTGTATGTGTGTCAGGTAAATATGAAGGCCATGCCAGTGCAGAATACAAAAATATACTTGCAGGAATATAGTACACAGTATATCCACAGTCATACATGTGATAATAAATGTGAAAATATATAGATATATACATAAATAACTGAAACAATACTAGTGTCTCAGCCCTCATACATATAATTAATGTCAACTACACTATGTCAACTGTTTCAACTGTTATAAGTGAAACTGACTATAATGGGAAGTAGAACAACAGTAAAAGTGTATAGAATATCCTGTATTCGAACCCAGGACCATGTGTATGACAATCCTACACTTACACCTTTTGCCACAAGGTTGAGAAAACACTTGTCTATGTTGTAGCTCATTGCTATGAACTGCAATGTCGCAAAAGTAAAACAAAGGTTGCACACCCTGTACAGGAACCCAGGATCATCTGAACACTGGCCCTAAACTTACACTTGGTGCCACATGACTAGTTACATGACATTCCCTATTTTATGAATTATTCTTAAGGTCTCGCTCATAACCACTGTGCAATGCCACTCAGCAGGTTTGCACAATGCCTAAAAGTATTAAGTGAATGCATCCAGTTTCTGTCTGTTTAGCCAGTTTGCACACTGCTGCACTTCGTTCAAACAAGATAAGGACAGCCAAACCCGACATTCATTTTTTCACTGGCTCCCAAGTTTGCTCTAAACAGCGCATCACACAAGGAGTGGCCCCTCCCCCAAAAAAGAAGAAAAAAGAATAAAAATAGGTGGAATGAGGAAAAGCAATGTATGACACACACTAGAAAATATTACTGCACATGAGATATTTCTTCATAGGTCTGGATTAGAACGCTCACTCCAATGCACTTCAGAATACAGGATGGGTGACTTATTCCTCTTTGCCACAAAAACAGCTTTGCAACAAAAAACTGAACTCAACCTGCACACAACCACCTGTAACAGCAGACAATGATATCAAATCATGCAAGTCTTATTTGTACATTTATTAGTTTTAGATGTAGTGCACCTAATGATCACCCAACCTGTCATGATTATTGCTTGCAAATATACAGCTCTGTCCAACATTTCTGTGTTTCTTGGCCCTTCTTCATTTATCTGAGATATGCAATGTGTAAACCATTCTATATAATTGACCATAAAATGTGTGAGGATATTAACTGGAAATAATATCATATGCAGTTGCCAACAAATGAAGGGCAGGCTGGATGTTAAGAAACACAACCTGTGACAAGTGTGCTGCTTACTTACATTTCCAACCTTACATCTAACACTTTCTAGATCTAACCTGACATACCCAGTGGACATAAGGCAGCCTGCAGTGCTGCTGTGTTTTCTTTCTCCCAAAGAGTAGTCAGTCACAATTGCAATCAATTAATATCAAACACTGAGGTTGAGTGAGTCTGCATTATGTTTACATCAACTACATGGATCTAACTATTTGGGATTCAACAATTCTAATATGTTCACACCTCATTTGCATCTTCACAGTGTTAGCAGCCCTGAATCTATGCCATATAAAAAGGCAACCATGTAGCTAGGCAAAAAGATGGTTAGGACAGTTGTATATGTTTGGAAGACTGCAAAAATGCTTTTTCTTCAGGATATATTTGTAAAGAGGAATAATGAACTTTAGAAGGTATGCTTCCATTTTGTCACCTACATACTGTATATGCTGGAATGTATTTAAGAAAAATTGGAAGCAAAGACTTTTACACTTTTATCTCTATGCATTAGTTAGAAGTATACTAATGGCATGGGCATTCTTGCCAAGGCATTTCAGAGGTGTACATGATTGTCAATACATGAAACTGGAATGCTGTGTGATAAACATGCACAAATGTTTCAGGGACAGGTACTTTGATAACACTTTTAGCATTCAAAGATGGTTTGTTAGCAAAATGGGTAATTTGTCTGTTGTTTTGAGTGGGGGGTAAGTTACTGTTATGGCACGAACAAGGATGGACTGTTCTTTTTTGGGGGGTCAAAGGTGAGTTACTGTTGTAGCACAAAAAAGGATGGACTGTTGTTTTCAGGAGGGCAATGCTGAGTTACTGTTATGGCACAAACAAGGATGGACTGTTCTCTTTTGGAGGCAAAGCTGAGTTACTGTTATGGCGCAAACAAGGATGGACTGTTCATTTTTGGGGGGCAAAGGTGAGCTACTGTTAAAGCACAAACAAGGATATGTTGCTCCTGTTACTCTCCTTGACTTGTATCCTGTCTTTCATTAGTATTTCACATCTCTAGACTGTTTTATAGTTTTCCTGTAGGTAATACTGACTGGCTACTTGTCTGTTTTATCTTGAAACAGTTATTTTGCAGTTATGTGATACTTATGTATATTATTCGTCTGTTGTCTTTTCAGACACCCTACGAGTATGCCATCCAAGTGTGTCAGTCCATGGAGACCTCCTTCACTGATGACAAGAACCAGGTGATTGTGGATGGCTTTAGACAACATAGTCCTTTTCTGCTGGAAAGGGGACGGGCAAATAGTAAATAATATCAATGTTGTTGGTGGCCATGGTAAGATATATGAGCAGGTGTTGCCAAAGGGCCACTGACATGATCACATCTGCATGGAGGAGAGCAGCTGCAGTGGACCATGACCAGATGGCTACTGAGAGAGGTCATGCTAGTGAACCACCACTAACCTCAATGAAGAGTTCCTGACCAATATCAGAGATCCAGACAGCTCCCAGGAGATTGCAGTACAGTATGTCCTGGATGTCACAGCAATAGTTTCTGAGACAGCAAGGATCTCCCAGGATGAGCTTCCAGGTAAGCTTTGGTATATGAACAGTTGAGTACTGCTGTATAGTAAAACAATTGAAATCAATAAGTTAATTCAGGTCTATATTATATAGTCGAAGTTTCAAAACTTCAAACCTCACATGAGTGAACTCATATGAGCGAAATTCTAAACATCGACTATATAATAAAATAAAAAAAAACTTACCTTACCGCTCTGAGCAGGGGGGGCAAGCCCTCCTGCACCCTCCACAGCCCCCTACTTAAATATACTAACTCCGAGAATGCACTTCAGTGCAGAAAGGGAAAATTTCCCATTCTGCGTGTGAAAAGCCATTGACTTTCACCTTCGACCTTTCCGACGTTCGATAATATGATGTCGACCTTCTATAATTCGAACATCAGAATGGTCGCTCATCTAATATAGACCTGTTAATTCTGTGTCACATGTCTTTTTTGGGGGGTTGAAGATTGCTACAGTTACAAGCTTAGGCTGGAGTTATCAGTGATGCGCTTGTTGAAAGCATAGTTAATGGACATATAAAGGGGTCAATGTATTACCCTCTGTGTTACTGTTAACTGTGATGATATTGCCCTTACCATTTGCTTAAATTCTTCCAGAACCATCTGTACTACAGAGGAGTATCTCATCTGCAGATGGTAAGGTAAACATTTCTATGTTCGTACTGCTGAGCAATTTAAAGAAATATTGTAGTGTGTGATGTTGATCTCAGGCCTGCTGTGTGTATTGCTGTACTGTCTGTAATAGTGGCAGCACTTTTAGTTTCTTAGCATATATTGCACTACAGTAGTGCAGGTATTAATTCATTCTTGTGTTTCTTGCTTTTAATGACATCATGACAGTGGGAGTGTGGGCTGTGTGCCACCTGATGTCAGTACTTAGACTCTGATGATGATGGTGGACAAACTGCATCACAGTCAGAGGTGCAGAGGTTGAATCTAACAAGGAGGTTGACATATACCATCCTTCTGTATTTCCATCAGGTACAGCCAGTAAGCCTATGCCTACCCAATCCAGTAAGCCCACAGATATTAAACAGGTGGAGCGGGAGAACACTGATCAGGGAAGTGTGGCAACTGTGGCTTCAGTGCCTGTTGAGTCTGGCCAGAGTGTGGGTGAGGTGCAATGCAGGAGTATTGATAGGTGTGCTTGGAGGGGGCCTGCTGTTCCCCCTCCACATGTTGCAGGTGTCTCTTCCCATGGCATTCAACAAATGTATAGGGCTATCATGGAGGTATAGGCACATTCCCATAGGTGCTCCAGACAAATGCTCAGGGTTGTGGATGTGGCACAGTCTGACATGTGTGACTGCCTCCACTGCTTTGCCAATTCATTGGATTGGATGAATAACAAATTGGAATGAGGGGCATTTGTGATGGACTGAGGGGTGTCTTTCATGGAATGAGCAGTGTCTGTGATGGAATGTCTGCTGAGAGGGGAATGCCAACCTTGTGGGAATAGGTCAGCCATAACATCTTCTGTCAGCCAATGTTTCCATGCCCGATCACTCTCCCATAGTGGCAGTACTTCCACTGCTCCATCAGTGAGTGAGTGAGTGAGCTGCCCACATACAGATGTGGCAGGCCAGGGGGTCGTGTCCTGGGCATTCTTGTGAAGGAAGCTTGTCAAGCAGACATCAGTCACATTCAGGTAGCAGCACTGCATCTGACCATGGGCGTGGACATGCCAGTGCAACTCCTGCAGAGCTGGTTCTGGTGGTCAGAGACAACAATGATGAACTGCCACCTCTGCCATGCATGGCTCACACCTGTCTGACATACCAAGATGTAGAGCCTGCACAGAGCTTAGCTGTGTTCATGCAGACAATCACACACCAATTTCACCTGGAGAACCCATACAGACAAACACAACAGTTATCCATTTTGTGTCTCTGGCCATTTGTTGGTTTATCCACATGTCTGCCTTCTTGTCTTTTTTACTAACATGCACTCACCGACCTTTTGTGTCACCCAAGGCTTCCTGCCCCTCACATAACACCCTGTGCAAGTGATGATAACTGTGCCACATCCCTGTTTTCTATCTTTTGGATTCAGGGATACAAAACCTTTGTGTCTGATGCTTATGGTGCAAAGCTAACTTAGTGCTTAGTATATCTGGATTCATGGTGTTAAACTGGTGATTGTACCTTTGACTTATATTGGCTTTAGATATTCAGACACTTGATAGCATCAATATTTCCCAGCTTTATAGTGAATAATCTTGTGAGGGTTGTGAAGTCAGAAACTGCAATGTGTATCATACTTTCTAACTTCTCTCTTTAACCATTTTCCAGTACAAATGTATGGTGCTAAACTGAGGGCAAGCAGTGATCATCAGTACTTTTGAGAGGTATGTCTGTGTGAATCTTTGATGCCTGAGGCCTACTACTTAGTAATGGACATACATAAGTCAAATAAGTCTCTTAAGGAAAGTTGTGTACAGATCTCCCACCCTTTACCAGCTTACCAGACCAAGTAATGAAATACAAGGATATGATACACAGTCATATTATTAATGAATACACTGCAGGTTCAGGACTTACCTTGCAAATGCAGCAGATGACACAGGTTTAGTTCAGGTCTGACTCTGATGCTAGTAGTAAACAGCCAATACATGGGGAGGTAAAGTTTGTTTGAGTTGCCTGGCATAAATGTTTCTATATGTATGTGAGTAGGAAAAAGGTTTAAGGCCCCTAGGTGGTGAGTGAGTGTGCTATGCATTGTATCTTAGCCAATGCAAGAGCATACTGAGCATGTCTACGTCTGCCTGCACCCACAGCAGCTGGTGGCTCCTTTTGTGACTCCTCATCTGCTTGTGGCAGTGGTGACCTTGCCATTGATGGTGGGATGTGTGCCCCTTCCCCTTGCTGATCCTGATGAAGATGTTTTCTCAGGATTATGTTGTGTAGCATGGCGCATACTGTGAATATTTTCTTTGCAGGTCTATGGATTGTACTGCAGGGATCCCCCAGGTGTATCAAGGCACTGGAACAGTGACTTCAGTAGCCCAAACACATGCTCTATATTTCTTGTTTGAGCATGTGCCTCATTATGGCATTCTTCTGTGGGTGTGTGTGCATTTCTGATGGGTGTCATTAGCCATGGTACCAGCACACATGTTCAAAATTATTCCCTTGGCATTACACACAACATGGCAGTCAATAGGGTGATAGCCCCTTCTGTTAATGTACAGCCTACTCTGTTCCCTGAGTGGTGCCTTAATTTCTATATTTGTGCAACCTATGGCACCAATTACTTCAGGGTAGTATGCTACATGGTAGAACTCCTGCATATTTCTGGCCCTTCCCTCAGAACTATGGGAAAAATATATGTGGTCACTAACATGTTGCAGGATAGCATTCAGGAATTGATGGAGGATCCTGGATGCTGATGCCTGTGACATCCCCAGCATGTCCCCTGTTGGTCCCTGAAGGGTATGCTAAGATTCTAAGGGCTACACATACCTTTGTCTCCACTGGAATGGTTTCCCCTTTGTCGTCTCTGGGTCTGAGTTGAAGACTGCAGAGGTTGCAGAATTCCTATAATGTGTCTCTGTCCACTCCAAGATTTCCACATCATGTAGGTTGTGAAAAGTTAAACAAGGCCTGAAAACTCATCTCCTTCTCAGCCTAGACCTATTAGCAGCAGCAGCAGTGGCTTCAGCCTGTAGCACATACAAATGAATTAAAGCAGCAGCAGCCCCAAACGTTCTGTCAGTGTAGATTCCTTTCTGTGTCTGTATTCCAAACCTTTTGGAATCTGCAGGAAAAACCAACATGGAGTCTAGACGGATGCTTTATAGCTTGCTGAATAGATAAACCATGTTGGATTGGTTAATTAGCATGCAGTTCAGCTGCTTATACTGTAATTAGTGTGCCATGGTGTTTACCATGGTTGCGCAGTGGTGCGTGCCTCTACACAGTGCTTACTGAATCTGAATATCATTGCTACTGTGCATGCATCACACAGCAAAGTGAACATGGTAGAAAATGACCATGTAGGCTTTATTGACTCCCCCTATTTATTATACAGTAAACACTTTCGTTTTTAACAATGTAGCTATACAAAAGACAACTTCAGAATATGAGTTCATAATATTTGAGACCACATTTAAATAATAAATTACTCACATCACATGACTCAATTCACACCAAAGAATAAAACTTACATTTCATTCATTCATCACAATAATTTCTGTCTTAACATACTCTTAAAATTCAATATGTAATTTGTCTTTTTTTCCACAGCATTTAAAAGTATTTGCCACCTGAAATTTTTTCTAAGAATATGATGTCTAAATCTGAAGAGAAGAATAAATGTTATGTATGTTTTGATTCTATCTACAACAAACATTTCATATCATTTAATGAAATCCTGTAAATAAACTGGTCCATTTTATAGATCAATGCTTAGTTATGAAAGTTTATATTTGATTCACCTGATGTCTCATTGAGGAAAGCTGATACTCTGAGGATGGAATTGTGTTGTAAGGACAAGCCAAAATCAAAGTTAATACAAGTACATCTAGTAAAGATACTTTTAAATGCCATTATGGTTTCTTCTGTATGTCAGTTACATCTAACACTGAATTTAAGCATCCCAGTTGGGGTATTTTTTTTTTAGTTTAGAGTGTATACATATTGTAGAATGCGTAATGTTGTATGTTTGGGAACCTGTTCAAAATGGTCATCATTTTATGTATGGAAATCAACAAGGCATTTAAAGGAAAGAATGTCAGAATACTTATCTGCTACTCATTGATGTGACATAAAAATGTCATAGCTATCATGTTATGAATAAAGATGAAGGACAAAAATTATATTTTAGAGTACTTGAGGTTATAAATACAAATTCTAGAGGGGGAGACTTATATACATATTTAGTCATATTATTGAATCTCAAAGCTCTGTGCTGATAAAACACCCAGAATAAATTCTTCAGTTAGTCTGAAGCCCATTTTAAAACAGTGAAGGTTGTAAGAGAAGGAAGAGAAAGTAATTTAAGAAATATAGGACAAACATAAATATCCCTGACAAAGTATTTATTTGTTTATAAATATATGGAATGTCTCTAACTAATTTATATTGTACTTGATTTTAAGTGTGATTGATTTAAATCTATTTAAATAATGTATAGGTGATGACCGATTTGCACTGGTGAAACGCTGTGCATGGAAGCTCTACTTTTATGTAACTTTGGATTTAGTAAATTATTTTCCAGATCAACCAGATCAGTGCAATGGAATCAAAACAATTACAGACAGCAGGTGTCAACAAAACAATGTTATCACAAACAGAAGGGCAAAAGGAAAAACTGTATACATTTACCAGGACACGCTGTGCAGCAGACAATGGACTTGAGCTGAAATTGTTGCAGACGCAGTGGGTTCAGTAGAGTACCTTCCTCCACAATCATCATAATGACACTTGAGAGCAAGTGAATGGCAGTTGTAAGCAATTTGACTACTTTTAAGATTATATATTTGTCAGAACAAACGCTAGAATTTATTGAGAGTATGCTTTTGCAGAAGGGACTTCAATTTATACCCAGTGCTGGTGCTATTTTGGTAAATACAGTGACTGAATTAAAGAAATTTACAAGAAAAGTGAACATTTAAGTTATTTTTTCCAGACAGACTTGAAAGTGCAAATGACCATGAACCACTTAGTAAGATTAGAATGTTAATAGTTACTTTATATACACAAGTAACCTGTAAATGGTTCATTTCCAAGGCCCATGTTTACACTTATCAAAGGGTATCAGAACTTGTCAGAGATTTGGGATGCATGGCTAGGCATAAAAGGCCCTTGTGGTCATTAGCCTAGTATACACCTATGAACCTATGAGCTCTAGCAGTCTTCAAAAAGGTATTTAGAAAGTTATTAGATGGCTATTATCTTTAAAGAACTTTCAACAATATTATAAATAGTCTTTTACAGACAGGCATTCTTTATAGTGATTCAAGTGTAATACCAATGCTCGCACTGTTGAAGCTGTAACTGTTATATAGTCAGATGAATACTACATGAAAATGTTCAGTCTTTTTGATGATTAAACTTTTATCAACACGTTAAGAAAGCAGATGTGCATCTTATGGAAATGTTTGACATTGGTGTTTTATCCAAAAATGTGTTTGATTATTTGAGAGTGAGTAAACCTAAAATGCATGTAATTTTTGAAGTTCCAAAAGTTCGCAAACATTTGGAAAATCCCCTCCCCCCCATGATACCAACAGTGGCTGGTTTGGGTCTAACCTTGAACCCTTATGCATATATTTGGAAAGTGTGATAAATATGTATACCTCATACTACTTCTTTTATTAGA
Source organism: Protopterus annectens (assembly GCF_019279795.1). NCBI lineage: Eukaryota > Metazoa > Chordata > Ceratodontiformes > Protopteridae > Protopterus > Protopterus annectens. The sequence goes on along the minus strand of NC_056747.1, from coordinate 588,538,203 downwards.
AATTCCTTTGATTTAGCTTGTAAGATAAATTCAATGCACATTGGTGAGCACAACTTGTTTGTAACAGCAGATGTACAATTGCTATATATGATTATTCCTCATGACACTGGCTTGGACTGGTTAGACAATGAATCATTAGAAAATAAATAACTGATCGTATGAGATATTCGTCTTATTACAGAACTGATAAATATTGTATTGTACGATAACTTGTGTATGTAAGGATAGCTATGTCCTCAAAAGTGGCATAAATAAGGGTGAAGCAATGACCTCTAGCTGTGTCAACTTGGTATTTGCTCACTGCAAAAGAAGTGTGTAACAGGTCAAGTGCTGTCAACTTTTGTTGATATATTATTTTAGACTTTGTGAAATCACTTTAGAAAAAATAAGTTAAGCAACGCAGCAAAAGTTTTAAGATTTAAAATTAATAGTTCTTATGACAACTTTAAATCTAATTTAATGAATTTTAAAGTTTAAAAGTGAAAATGATATAAGAAATAAGATATTCAAAAGTTTAAAAGCAGAGTTACTGATAGAGGCTACCCATAAAATACTACTAAAAAAATCTAAAATGTGCCATAGAAAAAGCCAATATAATGGTTCCAGATATAAGTAGAAATATAAACTAGAGATTAGCTATGGCAGTCCAATTTACTTTGGATGCTTACAACATAAATAAAAAAGATTTTTTAATAATTGGAAAATTTTATTAACGTGCAATGTTCTAACGCATAAAATAGGTAAGAAACTAACATTTACTTTGAAAGCAGCCAAAAGTTTATTAGAGCCAGTCTGATTATATGGTTTAAATTGCACAGTACATGTGGATGTGAAGATTTTATGTAAGAAAAAAACACCTATGCACTTAAGAGTGAGAATTTATAAACATCAATTTGCCAACCTCAAAAACAATGAGGGTAACACATTATTTAGAAATTCTTTACAGTATGAAAAATAAAAAATGTTTACCAGTCTAAGAATGTTAGAGATGGTGATCGAGAAAATGATTTTGAAGTTACAGAATTTAGGTAGCAAGTACTAAATGCCCTGGAAAAATATGACTAAAAGACATATTGAATTTTAAGTGCATTTTTAGACAGAAGTTATTGTGATGGTTGAATAAAATGTGAGTTTTATTAAATGGTGTGAATCAAGTCATGTGATATGAGTAATTTATTAAGTAAATGCTGTCTCAAATAGTATCCATTCACGGGTCTATATTACCAGATCGAAAACTCGTTTCATCGAGCACCACAAGACCGACACGTATAGCTTGAACAATGCTAACAGCGAGCGTTCAAAACCATGAAACATGAAATGTCGAAGTGTCATGGTTGGCCCGTTTGCGGTATAGCTCCATAAGGTAAGTGTGCGATAGTTATGGACCTTAGGGTTAGGGTGCGGGTTAAGGTAAGTGCATAGATAGGTAATGTATGTAAGGTTTAGTGTAGGGTTAGAAGTAGGGTTTTGTTAAGTGTATGTGTGTGGATTATTTGTTTTGTTTGGGTATATGTCTGTAGGGTAAGTGTGCGATAGTTACGGACCTTAGGGTTAGGGTGCGGGTTAAGGTAAGTGCATAGATAGTAATGTATGTAAGGTTTAGTGTAGGGGTAGAAGTAGGGTTTGGTTAGTGTATGTATTTGTTTTATTTATTATGTTTGGGTATGTAGTATGTAGCACGCGGTGATGTTGGCTGACTATGATGATTCGAGATTTGAAATTTTGCAGTTTAGGGGGTTCGGCGTATTTGCAGTTCAGGCTATACGTGTCAGTCTTGTGGTGTTCGCTGAAATGGGTTTTCGATCTGGTAATATAGACCCCATTTCACAGACTGAAGAAGTCTTTGTCTATGTATATTGTTAAATGAGAAAGTAATTGCAATGATTTTAGTGTGGCAGTTTTATGCTTTACTTGTTAAATATTTATAACTGCTCCTTGTTTTCCACATTTGTCTTGGTTATCATTAGTACTGGATCCTAAAAGGAGATCCATGACCCAATACAAAACAAAAAACATGTCTTCGAAAGCTATTAGATGAGCATTTAACCTTCTAACCCATACTGAGTCTCAAATGGACAGAGAATGAAATTAATTGAAAAACTGCATACAGATATTCTTCCATTCTTTTATAACAGGTCAGAAATGTTATAAATGTTTTACTCCCAAGACTTAAATATGGTTTCTCATTTATTTCTCATCTTTTATCCAAAAATACTGAACCATCAAAATGGTTGAAAATAAAATATCAGGATGTATAGATCTCTCTCCTTTACAAAGACATCACTATTTTACTTCAGATAAAAGAGAAACATACGGGCTCTCTATTAGACACGATATCTAACTGTTTCACATTTAAAATTATAAACCTTTATTACTACCAACAATTAAAAAAAACAAACTAACATTAAAAAACCAAATGTATTCTCTAAGGGATAAATCAACCACTCGATTCTTAGACCCACCTTTCAGACTGTTATCATCATCAAAATGCATTTTTCTATTTTTCTACAGGAGAGTGGCGTGCTGTATCAACTTTTTCCACCTCTGTTGATTCAGTGCGACTCTCCTACCATATTCAACAGTAATGGCTGACTGTTAAATCTCTTTTCTCACGTAGTCCATTTGTCTCTTGGCAGGATGACTTGATTTCTTCTTTCCTTCTTCGCAACTCTCCAAAATTATGTTCATCAAGCCATCTTCTGCTTTCCTGCACATGTGCACAAACCACCATAACCTGTTCTCTTTGGCATTCCTTATAACAGGAGCCACTTTGGCTTCTTCCCTGTTGCTATAATTTCTTTGTCTGTCCCACTTTGCCCTCACTGCCTAGGTTTCTGTGTCATATGGAAGTACTGGTCATACTACTGTTTTGTGCACCTTTCTTTTCAACTTTGCTGGCATTCCTCTGGTACACACACAGTACCCCTGACACTCTATATCAGTTAGGTGCATCATGTCTGATTCTAGCTTTGGCCTCCTCAAACACCTCTGATTATAGCTTTGACCTCCTCATTCAGACTTCCCTTTTCCTCAACCAGCCCTCCCAGATACTTGATGCTGTTTTCTATTTACAATTCTAAGCTAATTTTTAGCTTACTGTCACCTCCTTTTCCTTTTGCTGCTTGACAACTGTCTTGTCTGCATTTAGTTTCACCCCAATGCTTGCATTCCAGAATTCTATAATTTGTGCTGAAGTTCCTCATCCATCTGCCTGCAATGCCATATTGTCTGCATACAGCAGCTTTATTGATCTGGCCCTCTGACATATTTGCTAATGTGATCCATCACCAGTATGAACAGCAGTGGGTACAGAGCTGAACCCTGACGCACACCAATTCCTACTGGGAACTACACTGTCAGTCTGAACATTGTTTGTACTTATGTGATTAATGTTTCTTAATGCTACACTTACTTCTGCTAGAGTGGGTATTAGTTTTCTTTAATCATGGGCTGAATACAGGGTGGCACAGCCTGTACTCATTTTAATTATATTCCCAAGACTTTAAACCACTGCAGGACTGCCCAAATCAGCTTTCTTGGGACCATGACATATTCTTTCTCACAAGTCTAGGAATGTCCAGTTGATCTTCTTCCTCATCTCTAGCTTCTTCTACACCAGGTCTCTCACTGCAAACATCAGGTCAGTTGTGCAGCATCCTAATCTGAAATCTAACATGCTCATACACCATCTAATTTTCGACTGTTTCACGTATACTTTTCTCAATCATCCCTTCAGCACTTTCATGCAGTGTAACAGGAGTGTGATGCTCTTGTGCTGTGTACTGACCACAGCTGTGGATGTCCCCTTAGTTCTTGTACACTGGCACTCAGTCAGCTGTGTTATGCCTCGCAAAGAGTACCCTCAAGAGCCATTTCCTCCTGAATCACCCAAAAGCTTGATCATATTTACTGTGACTTCATCTGAGCATCCTGTTTTCCTTGACTTAATTTTCCTTACTACTGTTCTTACTTCTTCTAGGCTGTGTTATTCTGGGATAGTACAGCTTCAGTGGGGTTTTCTTGATTCACAATCTGCTGGAGGTAGTTTTTTATCTACCACTAATTAGGTTCATAGGTGTGTACTAGGCTAATGGCCCTAGGGCCTTTACAAGCCTAGCCCATAGAAGTGCCCTAGCATTGTGCTGTCCTTTGAACTGCTGAGCAGACTGTTGCTGACATCCCTTTTGAATGGCATCTGATGATTATCTTCTTTATCTTTTTGTCTTTAACTTGTAACATAACAGGTTTCTTTGTGCCATCTGCCAAACCACTTTCCAAAAACTGGTAGCGTGTCTTTGATGCCCTGTTCATTGCTCTTGCATCTGCTCAGTTAGTCTGTTTGTTAACAATGCTCTTGCATCTGCTCAGTTAGTCCTTCTCTTTTGATAATTTCTTTGTGTTTTGCAGTCTGCATTATGTTTTCTTTATGCATCTTAGTACCATGCCTGACTCATTTACAAATCCATTCTAGAGACTTAACACAAGTTGTTTTGAAACACTGCCATTCTTCTTCTTCTTCTTCTTCTTCTTCAGTACCACATATTTCCTCTTTTCCTGAGGTGCTAGAGCCCTGAATATTTTCCTGAGTTCTTTTCCTTTCACTCTAATTACATTCCATGTCCTTAGCCTAGTCTATAATGATCATAATGCCTTCTCTGACCGCTGTTTGGAACTAAGTTTAACTGATTTGCTGGTCTTGATGAACCTTTTGTTGGACACCATCAAGTCATCTTCCAGACATAAGTTTAGAATGGCCTGTCCTTCTTTATCCCTATTGCCTACCCATATAAGGCTAGGCAGTCCATATCCTGTCGCAATATGCAATTTCAGATACCTCATTAACCACACCAACTCATGTTGTCTTGCTTTGTATAATAGGCTGTGTAACTGCTGCCTGAATGCACTATGTTCCTCACCATCACTACCTTGCTGTGGAGCATAGGCTGAAATGATGCCCTATCTTCCTTTACACTAGAATCTGATCTCCATGACTCTTTCACTAATTCTGATGACATCCCTCACAGTCTTCAGAAGACTCTCCCTCACTACAGTTCCTAGTTGCTCTCTCTTTTTTTTTTAATTTCTCCAAGTTTTCTGGGTTCCTTAAACCATAATGGGAATGGACCCCATTCTTAAGTCAAAGTATGATTAAAGTTCATGAAATTAGTATTGTTTCAGTCTTTGATGTCAGCCAGAAGTGCTCTTCGCAGCACCCGCAATGTGCTCAGTAATGACTCCTTCTGCAGTTCATATGGGGTTACATGTAATGGTAACCTATCTAAATACGGCTGTAAATTCTTTTTTTATAAGACCTGTTGCTCCTGCTACTACTGGAGCTATGTGGGTATCCTTCTTCCACATTACCCTTGTTTCTGGCTGCAAATCCTGGTATTTTATGACTTTGTCTCTCTTTGTACGTAAGAAACTGTAGTCACTGGGTCTAGTAATTTCAATGATCAATGCTACTTTTGTCTTCTTTTCATGGACTACTATATCTAGCTTTCTCGCATCTATTTTTTTGAGCTGTTGGTAATGGGTGATCCCATGTGATATAACCTTCATCATTTTCCATAATGCTTTGTGGCTCATGTTTCCAGTGTTTTTCAGCTACTTCAGTATTATAATATTTGCACAATCCCCAATGCAACAGTCTTGCCACATTATTACGCCTTTCAGTATACAGTCTTTCTGCCATTAGTATATCACAACCAGCAACAAAATGCGTGACTGTTTCCAATTCTGTTTTACAAAACTTACATTTGTCTCTTTCTCCCACATTTTCAATGGACTTTGTAAACCAGCGTGTATGTAGCCCACTATCTTGGGCTGCCAATATTAACCTTTCATCTCTTGGTTTAAATTAGTCTCTCCTTAACCATTCCTCTATTCGATCCTGATTAACATGAGGTTGTTCCAAGAGTTTTCTATACTTGCAACTATATTTATGCTTTTTCCACATTTCTTGCCTTCTCATCTGATCCTTTACCTTATGTTCTTTCTTTTGTTTTTCTGGCACATTCATTTGTTGCCTGTTTTTTATCTACTTGTGTTTTGATTTCCATTCCTGCTTGACACTAATATGCTTATGCTAAGATTAAGCAAGGAAGTAATCTTAGATTTATTCTCCTCATGTTTCAAAACTTTCACTACATTTGGATCTTGTGAGGACAGCAGATATGTGCGGAGTCCCACAATTGCAGATCTATACATGTAATCAATTTCAAGGAGGCCCATCCATCCTTCGGAACACGGAATATGTAATCTTGGTATACACTAATTTTTATAAATAATTTGGTGAACATGAAGCATCCTTCTTATTTTCCTCTCTAATCTATCCAACACATTTTGGGGCCAGTCAATCACTCCAAAACTGTAAGTTAGGACAGGAAGAGCAAATTGGTTTATAGCTTAGATTTTGTTTCTAGTTTTCAGCGCTGTTTTCAAAATTAATTTAAGTCTTCTCAAGTATTCCTTACTAAGTTTTATTTGCATTTGTTCATGTTTTATTGTTGATCCTTCATCAGTTCCCAAATATTTATACACTCCCTCTTGCTCCTGTTCTTTTATATCACACTCTTGTCCCAAACTGATGTTTTATTGGTGCTGCAGCTTTCCTTTAAAACTTGCTTTTGCACACTTATCAAGACCAAATGACATTCTTATATCATCTGAAAAAGTTTTGACAACCTGCATCTGTGCTTTCAGTTCCTCATCTGGTGAATTATACAGTTTTAAATCATCAACAAAGAAAAGATGAGAAGTCTTTACACTTTGTTGTTTTCTAGGAGACACATTGTAGCCATGGCCTAAGCTGTTAAGTAAACAACTTAATGGGTTAATGGCAAGGCAGAATAGCAATGGGGACAGAGAGTCACCCTGGAATGTCCCCCTTTGAATTTTTATCCCTGGGATAATATTCTGTCCTTTATCATGGCTTAATTGCAAAGTGGTCTGCCACAGTTTCATGGTCACTGTAATGTAGTTGATCAGTGTAGGGTGTATCTTACACATTTTTAAGCACTCTTTTATCCATGAATGTGGGGTACTATCAAATGCTTTTTTGTAGTCAATCCATGCCATACTTAAATTATTTCCCTTTTTACAGTTCTCCAGTATGACTTTATTTAACACCAAATGATCTTTTGTTCCATATGACTTTCTTTTATTGCCCTTTTGTTATACTGCCATAATTGAGGTTTCTTCTATATGACTATAAACTCTGTCAGCATCAATTTCCGTGTATAGTTTATACGCCGTCAGAAGGCAAATTATTGGTCTATAATTTTTAGGGTAGCTTGCAGGTTCACTCAAGTAGGAGCATTGTTTTGCCTGTTGTTAGCCAGGCTGGTGTCTGTTCGGGGTGTGCATATAAATAGTTCTTACTCATGGCTAAATCTTCGTGCAAAGATGTTAATACATTTAACCAAAAGTTAGGTACTGCATCTGGGGCTGGGGTTTTCCAATTAGAGGCTTTTCTTAACTTTGTTTCAATCTCTCTTCCTGTTACTTCATCCCATTTCTTATCCAGCACTTTTAAACTTCTTATTCTTTCTTTCTTTTACTTCTTCTATGCATTTAGCATATTTGTTATGTTCCACAGGATCTTCATAGATACCTCTCCAAAATCTATTTCCTCTTTTTTGGTGGTCTTTCAATTCCTTTTACCTTGTTTCCCAGTTCTCTATAAAACTTTTTTAGGTCATCAATAAATTGCTTATTTAGTACTTTTCTTTTATATTTATCTGTGTATCTTCTAAGTTTTTTTTCCGCCTGTGCTAACATTTTTAGTTTATTTGCAATACTGCATGATAGATTCTGGTCTGTTTTAATACTGCATATTGCTTTTATCACATCTATATTTCTTAGTATTTTGTTGATCTATTCCCTCTTCTATAGTCTTCTAACAGTGACACTGCTTGTCTTAATTAATTTATAGTTTTATCTATTTGATACTTCCATGATGGTATTTGATTTCTCCCCTTCCTTTGCCTCACTACCCTGTGTTCTTGTGTAGAACGTTATCAGTTATTAATTTAGCTGCACAGTAATATATCCTGTTTACTTCTGTTATATCACGTGGATCTCTATGGACAGTCCTAATTACTGCATTCATTTGTTTTATCAGACTTCTGACTTTTTGCGTTTTATTGACCTTCTGCGGTCTATTTCTCTGATTGATCTTAATATATCTATCCATGTCTATTAAATCAGGCAACTCTTCTCTTAGCTCGGTTTCTTCTAGATTGAGGGCACATTTTTTTGTTTTCCATTTCCTGCGGGCATTCTATAGAAAGTTCTGTTGCATCATCCTGTGGTACCTTTTCTTCAATTTCATCCTGTGCCATCTGTTGCTCTGTCATATGGGAACTTACTGGCTTATCACTCCTCAAGATTGACTGCATCAGAGTTTCCTGTTCCTTTCCTTGCTGTCCAGCTTCAAGTGAATGTTTATGCTGGTTTCCTGTGGAAGGCTCCAAAATATCTTGATATGGCACCTGACCAATTGCTGCCTGTTCCACTGGTTTCACTTTAATTTGGATTTCCATTGCTCTATCCTGTTGTGGTGATTTCTGCATTTGATTTTTTTACACTGAATCCTTTACTTCGCAGGCATACCTGTCAACTGTACAGATTTTTGCAGAATGTCCAGATTTTTTTTGCCTCATATGTTTGGTCTGTTTTTCATAAAATTGTGGTTTTCTGGCAAATCAGTGGCAAATCATTAAAGTTAAAAAAGCAATGATAGACATTTGAGTTTCATACTTCATACCCTCAAAAAATCATACTAATCAAAAACCTGTGATTCTATCAACTTTTTAAGTTTGTGAGAGCAATATTTAAAAATTGTGCCTGTTTTTGGGCCTTTGTCCCACTTTTATTTATGGCTTTATCCAGATTTCTGGCTCTAAGAGGTTGAGAGGTATGCTCACAGGTACTCCATAACCTCAGTTTCTATTTCTTTAACTTCTCCATTACTAATCTCCTTTTCTACATTTCCTCTTTGTCTTCTTATTTTTTTTATTGTAAAGTTTTTTATGTCTGGATTCCTTTGCCTGAATTTTTCTTCAAATATCTTTGGTGCTGCTCTTTTTGTATGATTAGTTTTGCTTTCTTCTTTGCATAAATATTACACCATATTAAATCTCTTTTTTTTTTCCATGTCACTAAAGAGTCCAAAGCACAGAAAGCTACATCTATGCGAAATACCACCTAAGAAATTCATGTACATCAATTATAAATATCTGAAAAACTGAACATAAAATTATCCTAGTCTGTACACATAGTCTGTTTATTTTCAGTGTAAGTGACTTAATTTGGTTAAGGTTTATCTATAAAAAGGCTTACACCACGGGTCAGATTCCAAAGACCTGCACTCAGCCTGCTCTCAGTGCAAGTCATTTGGAACTGGGCCCAAAATTTATTTTATTTAGCAGAGAGTCCTGCACTTGGTCAAGTCATTGCTCATTGCACCTGTAATTTAATTAAATGAAATCACTGAATGAAACCCATTGATTCTGTGAAGGGGGTGTTAATGGACCTGCCCCCCTTCCCCAGGATACACAGTCACTTACTGGTTGTGAAACATGGAGTTTTGTTCGATGTAAGGGCAACTCAATGAAATGGCACCAAACCATTCCTCAAACTTTCAGGATACTTAATTTCTGTGACAGTTATCATTGCTTCCTCCTCCTTGTATTGCTATGACTTCTTTAAGACAATTTGTTTGGGAAAATTTGTATTTTTTTTCTACACTCCAGGAAATTTAGCCATAATGTATACTAATCATTCTGGTAATTATTGGGGGTCTTTAAGAGGGAGTAAAGTGAATACATACAGCTTTGTTATTTACTTCATATATTTATCTTTGTTTACTAGTGTCATTAGCTCATTCTACTTAATACAGAGAGAACATTTGAGAAGGCCAACCCACTTAGGTTCTTAACCTTGAATTATCTTTATCTTCTGGTCCTCATTTCTCCCTTTCCACTTTACTAAAAAAAAAAAAAAAAAAAAAAAAAACTTTGCTGGAATCTCCTTGTGTTCTGACTGAGTGTACTTATCAGCTGATAAGTATATTTTTTGGCACTTTTTAACTATTCAGAGTTGAATAAAATGACAACTGAATTCAGTTCAGAATACATTTTCAAGTAATACTGCTACACACTCAAGTGTGCTAGCTTGTACTGTGCTTGAATTATTTTCAGTGCTGTTTTAGCTGTTTTTCTGTTAAAAAAAAATCTAAGCTTGTTTCCCACCTTTCATGTAACTAGTCTAGTCAAGACACAGATTTGCTATATCCAGGACTGTCGTTAAACTTCAGAGCCCCCCAAGCCATTCTGTGCTGGAGGGAAGCCTTCTAGCTAGTCAGTGGGAGTAATAAGCACTAGGTAGCCTATCTACAATAAGAGGAGTGGTTTATGGCCCTAAAATTGTAGTTTATTGGCCGTTTGGGCAGTTTTTCTATCTCTTTCAACTTTCTGGTTTAAAAGCCCATGTTTGCACTTTTCCCACCTTTCCTGTAAGTAGTCTAGTCCAGATACAGATTTGCTACATCCATGACTGTATGTAAGCTTCTGAGGCCCCCCAAGCCTTTCTGTGTTGGAGGGAAGCCTTCTAGCTTATCAGTGGGAGACTGGAGTGGTAAGCACTAGGCAGCTTATCTGCCACAAGTGGAGTGGTGCCTGGCCCAGAAATTACAGTTTATTGGCCGTTTGGGCAGTCTTTCCATCTCTTTCAACTTTCTGGTTTAAAAGCCCACATTTGCACTTGTTTCCCACCTTTCCTGTAACTAGTCTATTCCAGATACAGACTTGCTGTATCCAGTACTGTTTATAGGCTTCTGAGTGGTGCCAAAGTCTGCTCTTCAATGTTTCCCTTAGATCTGCTAGTTCTCTCCTCTCCTGCACTTTTACTAGATTAGTCTAGCACTTACTAGACTTCTTGTAGCAATTATTGTAGCATACAAAAGTACTACCAGCACTAAATGTTCTACAAGGAAACAGCTCCAGTACTTATTAATGCCCACCCTTCCAGGCATGTCTAAAGGTCAGTTCCCTTTGCTTTCTCCTAGTAAATGGGTGAACCTGGGCATCCTGAGGCAATGTAGCAACTGCCTCATGTACACTGACAACCCTCTCCTCTTACCTCCCAAAACTCAGTCTTGTGAGAGATGCACGTATATATCCAAATTGGAAGTCATGCACTCTCCAGCCAAGACTGGAATAGCTGGCCAAGAGGAGAAGGTCAACACCTGCACCACACCACATGGAACACATAGCCCTCCAGAACACACACATCAGTACAGCCTTCACATAAAAACACAAACCCCACACCCACCTTCACGGAGGCTCTCAATAAAAATCTACCCAATTAGTAGAGACCTCCAAAGCGAAATACACCCAACCACCACAACACTAATCACTAGACACATAACTCTCCTAAACAGTGTGCCACTCAACCAAAGCTCCTAAGGCAAAGCAGCATGCTCAACACACTAGTCATAGGTGGCTCGATAGTGAGGCACACTGGATGTCTCACTCACTAGGTTGAATAAGGAGAAAGTAACAGTCAGCTGCCTGTCAGGCACCACAATATGCCACATAATGCATGCACTCAGGTCCTTCAACAATAGGTACAAATATGACTCTGTTATTGTACATGTGAATGTGAATGACCTGAGATGTACCTCCCTGGGCTACATGAAAAGAGACATAGAGGAGCTCTCGGATTATGTAGCCCAGGTGGGTATGACCCTAGCCCTGAGCAGCATCCTACCATTACCCAGAATGATACCACAGTACAACCAGAAAATGATTGATTTCAACAATTGGCTAAGTTTCTGGTGTCAGTCTAAGGGGACCCAGTACCTGTCTGCCTGGGATGACATAATTTGAAAACAGCGTTCGCAGCAACAAGTAACTAAAACCAAACAGGAACAGCTAACGCCACTGGCTATGAGAATCTTGAGAAACCTGTAACTCCTTCTTTAAGTATAAGTTCAAGGTACCATCCAACAAATGAAAGCAGCAGCCCTCTGATAGTTTAACTCCACACTTTATTCGGACACAAAACATACACTAACAACAGTTAAGCGCTTTCACCTGTACACAACACAGGCTTCATCAGAACTGACTTACATTTTGATTTAGCTTGATTTAAATTACTTTTTTGGTGCCAAACAGAGCTCATAGATTTAAAGACACAATGTGACCAAAATAATATGTCTTATGTTACTAAATTTCATAAAAGCTGATCAATTCATTCGATAAGTCTGAAATAAAATAATACAACCTATAATACAACCTATATACCTATTTCGCTCAAATGCATATCTTAATACTAACAAAATCAATAATATAAATATTAAATATGTTAAAAAATGTATGTAAAACAATATAATACCCTGTATGTGAATAAATGATTATATAATTTTTGTACGATATACAAATAAATGCTAATACATAAAACTCATCACATCGTTTAAAATATATAAAATATGCTTACGATATATTTAAAATATTTAAAATATTTAAAATATTTAAAATATGTTAAATGTGAGATGACTTACATAAGTAGAGGTTTGATTGAAATATTATCATTCAGACCGGGAGTAGAAGAGGCATCCGTGAATAAGCATCCGTGAATAATTGCCACCACATTTCACGGTAAGATAAGTGCCCTTTACTATCACCTCCCCTAGGATCTGATTTAATAATATCTATAATACCAAATGTAAATTGATGATCAGAACCATACTGGTTAATATGTCTATACAACGCATTCTTGTCATCTCCCTTTTTTATACAATACATATGGTCATAGATACGTTTGTTAAACTGCCTCTCAGTTTTCCCAATATAGAAAGCTGAACATTTTACACATAATGCAATGTAAACCACAAACTTTGTTTTACAGTTTCCATGTCTAAATTTAATATAAGACCTAGATATATTATCTAACCTCACTACTTCTTCGGTGTTAATCAAATAACACCAGTTACAACTACCACATTTGTATGTATGTGTAGCTTTATTACTTATTAAAATTAGTCCTTTTCTAAAATACTTTTTATGTTGGGACCCATTTTATTTACAAAGTAAGGCTTATTGCCAACTATATCAGACACATATGTATCTGTCTGGATAATATTCCAATTTTTGTTTAAAATCTCTTTAACCTTATGTATATGTGGCCCATATTCCAATATACATGCTCTACTTAAATCAATGGACTTAGGGGTACTATTAAATATTCCATTGCTGTTACCAGGATTTCTGTGTGATATACCTAATAATGGGATATATTTGGTCCCCCATCCCTTGACCACTTGTTTTTTTACTTTATCCATCATTTTCATATCATATCCTCTATCTTTAAATAACATAGTTATATATGTTACCTCCTCCAACATCTCACTATATAACAAAGTCATTCTTAATGCATGGACTAATTGTCCCTTATATATATTTCTCATCAAACTTTTAGGATGATTACTAGAAAATTCTAGATAACTATTAGAGAAGGTGGATTTTCTATGTATTCGTAATGAAAATTGAACATTATCTTTGTATATAAAAGTATCTAAATAAGCTAGACCTGTCTGACTTTGAGAACTAGTGAATTTAAGAAATGTACTACTCAAATTAATGTAGTCTAAAAATTGATCCAAACTCTTTTCATTACCTTGCTATAAGATATAAATGTCGTCCAAAAAAACGACAGTAATACTTAATATTTTTATAATATTCACTATGAAAGATAATCGATTCTTCCCAGTCAAGCATGACTAGGTTGGCAAACACTGGGGCGCAGGCAGCCCCCATTGCCACGCCTCTCATGTCTAAAAGTTTCCCCTTCAAAGTAGATGAAATTATAGTCGAGTACTATACTCATCATCTCCATGATGAGAAAAATCTTGTCCCATTTGTACTCAACATATTTCCTCATACTTCAAACAAATGCTTCAAGCCCCTCGTCTTTGGGAATACAAGAGTATAAATCGATTACATCAATAATGACAAATCTTACACTTTCATTAAAGGCATCTGTGGGATACTGAGACAAAAACTCCCAAGAGTCTTTCACTAAATGAGGGATTTTTTCATAAACTGATTTTAACATAGTATCGATAGCAACCCCTAAAGGAAATGTTTTAGATCTACTGCCTGAGACAATAGGTCTAAATGGTGGATTCTTGATACTCTTATGAATCTTTGGTATGCCTACTAAGGTTGCTATCACTGGATGATCTACTCTTAAATAATTTTAAGTATCCATAGTGATGCGTTTATCAATTAAAAATTCTTCAATATGTAAATTAATCCTCCTATATGCTAAATTCACTTCATTTAATGATACCACTTCATAATTATCTGTGGAATGTAATATATCTGAAATCTTAGAAGAATAAGTCAACTCGAGTCTGAGATGCAATCACTGGTGGGTCGTAACAAAACAGCAGCAGGTTGAAAAGAACTAAAAATTAAAAAAGGATTTGAATTATCCTCGCATGATTGCCTTGAAAGGGATTCGAAAAGGTTGGATCTATTGTATTTGGACAGTTGTTGGTTGGGTTGTGTTGGGCATTTTTTTTTACTGTTTGTGTGTGTGCATCTTTCTGTGTGTGTGTGTGTGTGTGACCGACTGTGTGGTGTGTGTGTGTGTTGTGTGTGTGTGTGTGTGTGTGTGTGTGTGTGTGTGTGTGTGTGTGTGTGTGTTGTGTGTGTGTGTGTGTGTGTGTGTGTGTGTGTGTGTGTGTGTGTAGGTGGAGACCAGCAGGTGAAAATGTGACACATTCTTGCTGTAATGGAAGATGTCTTTTACTCTTGTCTATTCAGGCCCTTTTCTTTGATACCTCAGTGTATGCTGCCTCAAAGTGATGCTGTGCTATTATTGCTCCAGGTGTCCCTGTGTTTATTTGTGTGTTTGTATGAAAAATGATGACAAATTTATTGTGGAAAACATTTGGGATATGAAATATGCATTACAAATTTGTAATTGTAACTGACTAGATCAGAGTTATTTATTTAATACTACACCACAATGCTAAGATTGTCCATTTATTTTTTTATCCTGGTGCTCACCTGCTGCTATTATTTTCTTTTCCTAGATTTTGATCTGGTTTCCCTGAATTTCCATGTGGGTTTATACAATGATGAAGCTTTTTAACAAACATATAGCAAGCTGTTAAGGCAACTCATAATGTCTGTGGTCACCTGCTAATTAAACCTGCAGATCAATGTAGAGGGCAAAGAACTGGGCACCCCCTAAAATTTGTTAGAGTTAGGGCAAGACTCTGAAGCTAAAATGTGTATTTGTTTTGTATTAATGACCAGAAGACCCAGGATAGTGTTAACAAATTATGACCCAGCATTTTGAGAAAATATGTCAGTACCAGTTTAAGAATAGGCAAGAGATATTGTCTGAGAATATAAATGTAAAAAGATTATAGAGATATAAAGAGGTAAAAGATTGGTATGCCATGAAAACACTTGATTAAGGTATTTTAACTAGTGATAGTTCAGAGATCTTATAATTAGTTATGATAGTTTAAGAGATGTGTGTAATCTGATAGAAGTGGGGTGATAAATTATGTCTATTAGAGAATTTGATTAGGAGAAGTTATTTGTGTAAGAAGATATGAAAAGGAATGAAAAAAATACATGATTTTGTACAAGAAAAGATTTAGGGAATAAAAACATGGGAAAATTTGTTTTTGAATAAATTAGGTAGTGAACAATGACTTTAAAAAAATGAATAAAATATATGCAGATTGATGTTTTTAAAAACTAGTTAGTGAAGATATATGTATTATTGTTTAGTTTTTTTTTATGGATTGATTTATGATTATGTAGGAGTGTTATTTATTTTTTTATACATTTTTTATGTATTATTTATTATTATTTTTGCATTATTTGGGAATATTTATTTTTATATTATTTATTCTCTCATTATTTTGCTTTTAATAATTAAATTGCCATTTATATTTTAATTTTTTTTTTAAGTTTTGTACATAAGCAATTTTATCAAGTCAAAATTTGCAAGCAAGTTTTTATAAAAATAATGTGTTTAATTTTTTCAAAGCAATATTATCACCTTTATATAATTAGAGTTCAATATCAATTCAATAGGTGAGTTTTTAAGTACATATAAATACCACAGCCTTTTTTTTTTACAATATAACAGCATTGTATACCCACCTATATCTGGTGTTGGAATATGAAACACAGTTTTTATCTTCCTGACATGAAAGGCAACTGGCTCACATGCCATACCTATGTGGCTGAAGTATGGAGGATGGATGTCATGGCTATGGTATTTTGACCTGTATCATTAGGCATGTAGGCAGACTTGACTCATGTGTGACATGCTATATATGAGTTACATAGATCCACATATAGCATACATCCATCTTCTAGATTCTTTACCATCTCTAGGTTTCTTTTGCAGAATGGAGATTTTGTTTGTTAGTTGCAAGTTTCTTTTTATTTTTTAAACCATTTACAAACCCATAAATAATGTCAGGACCAATAAACAAACTAATAATACCAAAACCCAAAACAAACCAAAAATAGGCCAAAAACCAAGGCCCAGAAGGTAGAATGCTAAACATTGGAATTTTCTGAAGGGAATGTGATCTGAAATCAGAACAGTAAGTCAATATTTTCTAAATTCAAATGTCTCTCTTCATTTAAATGTCTGTCCTCACAAATTTGCCAATAAAGTGAAACAGAAAAAAAAAACAAAAAACTATGACAGACAGTGAAAAAACAAAAGACTGAAAGGTGGACAGACTGTCTGTGACTTTCTGTGTGTTGCTATAAGGTTTGCTATGTTGGGCAGGGCCTATGGTAGAGGGAACCTGAAAACCAGAAGGCACAGAGTATATACCATTCACCTACATAATATCACAGAAAATAATGCTGAAAAAAGCACATAATAAAAATGATAATAATACACAAAATATAGCTGCATAAATAAAATACAAAAACTACAAATCTGAAGTATGATATGAATGTCAAAAATCATAATGTCGGGTGTTGATATTTGGAGAGGTGCTCTGATGCTTGAGCTGTATGTTAATTCAATGACAATCAACTGAATAATACCTTGAATATGTACTGTACTTTCTATAAAATTCTCAAAAATTGAAAAAAAAAATGTGATGATTTGATGGTTGTGGATATGTTCTGAGATCAGTCTAGAGAGAATTATAAAATATAAAAATAAAGGATATTGAAGTGAAAGTAAGGGTGAGTCAAAGGGCACTGTCTGTGTGTCAGACCAGTCATTAAAGAGTGCATCACATTCTTCACCTTCTCCCTCAATCCATATTCTTAGAGCAGAGCGATTATGTTGGTTATTTTGCATATGGGGTATGTGACTTTATGCCATGTGGCAATTGTAGTCCAGGATGGAGGATATCGCATTCAGTGGAATGGAAGAAGTTGTTGTACTCCTGTCATGTAGCAGCATTGTTCAGAACAGAGTCCATGACCATGAGACATAACACATTACCACTGAGATCTTTACATTACATCCTTGTCTCATTTAATAGAGTATTATTATTTCCTTTATCATTTCATGTCACTGTCATTTTTCTCATTTTTTCCTTGTGCTGATTTGTGCTCTGCCTGATATTCCCTCTTTCTCTATTGTTTTCTTTTTAAAACATTACATAAGAATTATAATTAGAACTGCAGTGCAAGAGTGGTTTGAGTTGGAGTGTTGCTTTTTTTCTTATACTTTTTTTTGACTGGCATTCCAGTAATGTACTTAAAATTCAATTTATTTGTTCATGCCTCACAACCTTTTTGTTTCCATCTGGATATTAAGTAAGCGTGCAGCCAAATATTTTAAAATATTTTTTTTCTACATTCTTCATGTCTTGATTTTGCTGGCATAATGTGGCTGAGGCAACAGGATAGCGATATAATTTTAAAGTTACAGTTTTGTGGTTGTGTGTGGTTGTCCTCCTTCTAGATGGCACACCCCTTCCCCAGTGACCTCCCCATTCAGCTGCTGTCCCTGCAGCCTTTGATTTGAAGTCACCAGCCGCCACTGCAACTGATCATACAAAACTACACCCCCTCCTTTGTCTGGTTTCATTACTCGAATTGTTCTATCATTTCTTAACTCATTTAGAATTTTTTGTTCATCGTCAGATAAGTTGCTTTTGGTTTTTTTGCCCCTAAGAGTATTCAACTGATATAGTTGTTTAGTTACAAATTTCTCAAATACTCCTATAGTAGGATGATTAACTGGTATGAATGTGCTCTTGTTTTTCGAGATGCTAGGCCCATTATAAATATTCTGTCCATTCACTTCCTTGTTATTGAACATAACAGCTAAATTTAATTTCCTGGTACATAATTTAACTTGACTAATATTGTCTACCAGTTTAAAATTAGTAGTAGAAATATATTTTAATCCTTTAGAAAACAAATTAAAATGGGATATATTTAATTCAACATCCGTATAGTTGTAAATATTAAAGTGCTTATAACTATTAATAATGCCTACTGTAGTAAAATTTAATCTACTATCTATGATTTCATCTTCTCTGATAGAATTAATTTCTGTATTCTCATTGATTGGTAGTACACAGTTCGCAATCAATGATATGGTTGGAATTTTTTCCAGTTCCCTCCCCATTTCCAATCTCTTGTCTTGCCTATCTGTTTGTTCTTCCAAAAATGTGAATTCCGTTCAGTCTGATCGATCACATCCCTTTTTTCATAATTATTATGATCATACCTATCCTGCATGTTATAATTCCATCAATATGCAGTACCATTTTTATATTGTTGAATATCTCTACATTTTATTACTCTTCCTTTCAAAAGCTTTTTTAGCATTAGATTTAGCATTAGATTCAGCCACATTAAATTGTTTAGTATATAGTCTTTCCCACTGTGCAAATAATAAATCTTTTAAAATCACTTCATTTAATTTTTCAACTTCTTGCATACTCTTAATTAATTTTTCATCATTGAATTTCATCAACAATTTCATATAACCTATACCACAACTATCAAAAAACAAATTAAAATCATTCATAATATTGACATTAATATCAATTCCCATAGGGTACTTGAAAAACCTTAAGCCCTTCGGTATAATATTAGATTTAATACATTTACTCAGATATGCATTGTCTAATTTCAATGAATTGATCAGATTAAGTTTCTTTCCAAACATATAAATAATATCCTTTAACGTTTCTTTAGGTACCAAATTATCTAATACTTCATCATGTACTTTATCCTGGTCAGATTCACAGTCCTTGTTTAAAAATAATCAACTTATTCATACTACCACTTTTATCAGTATTGTCCATTCGAAAACTGTTTTTATCAGTCCCAGTGTCAGTCACAGTAAGGGCATACGTCCTCACCGGTATCTTCCTCTTCGGTTTAGTACCTATCCTTTTAGTCTCATCATCAGTGTCAGTAAAAGAAAAATCAAAAGTATAATCTAAAAAACCAACTCTACTAATGTTTCTGTGTTCATTGACATGTGAACTAGAGGGCAAATCAATAATGTTGACAACTTCTCTGCCATCACCTTGCCCATTCGGGATGCTAGAAAGTTTTACTGTACTGTCCAAAGAATTGTCGCTGTTCCCGACTAAACAGTTCACTTTTAAATTCTCAGTATTAGCATCAAGTTCCATCGGAAACTTCTCTAACAAATCTTGTCTTTGAGAACAATTGGACGAACTAATAGTCTTTCTGCTATCATCTACACATTGTCGATTAGCCTGCCTTAACAAGCCACTGATATTAACTTTGTCCTTTTCCTTGTCAGACATACCAGGTGGTACTAAATTAGTAAAAAGCGATATGAGTCTCTGTACTTCAATTTTTAAATCAAATAATTCAGATTGCAACTGCTGCATAGATAGATCTTGTACCTTTGGTGGAGACTGTCCGGATTCCTGATCAGATTCCATAGCTGAAAACGACTATATTCGAAAACAGTGTTCGAAGCAACAAGTAACTAAAACCAAACAGGAACAGCTAACGCCACTGGCTTTGAGAATCTTGAGAAACCAGTAACTCCTTCTTTAAGTATAAGTCCAAGGTACCATCCAACAAATGAAAGCAGCAGCCCTCTGATAGTTTAACTCCACACTTTATTCGGACACGAAACATACACAAACAACGGTTAAGTGCTTTGCCTTTTCTACTCCCGGTCTGAATGATAATATTTCAATCAAACCTCTACTTATGTAAGTCATCTCACATTTAACATATTTTAAATATTTTAAATATATTGTAAGCATATTTTATATATTTTAAACGATGCAATGAGTTTTATGTATTAGCATTTATTTGTATATCGTACAAAAATTATATAATCATTTATTCACATACAGGGTATTATATTGTTTTACATACATTTTTTAACATATTTAATATTTATATTATTGATTTTGTTAGTATTAAGATATGCATTTGAGCGAAATAGGTATATAGGTTGTATTATAGGTTGTATTATTTTATTTCAGACTTATCGAATGAATTGATCAGCTTTTATGAAATTTAGTAACATAAGACATATTATTTTGGTCACATTGTGTCTTTAAATCTGTGAGCTCTGTTTGGCGCCAAAAAAGTAATTTAAATCGAGCTAAATCAAAATGTAAGTCAGTTCTGATGAAGCCTGTGTTGTGTACAGGTGAAAGCGCTTAACCGTTGTTAGTGTATGTTTCGTGTCCGAATAAAGTGTGGAGTTAAACTATCAGAGGGCTGCTGCTTTCGTTTGTTGGATGGTACCTTGGACTTATACTTAAAGAAGGAGTTACAGGTTTCTCAAGATTCTCATAGCCAGTGGCGTTAGCTGTTCCTGTTTGGTTTTAGTTACTTGGGATGACATAATTGGCAGACCTCGATGATTTGCCAGAGATGGCCTGCATCTGTCACCTCTTGTCTTCCAGATACTGGCCAAGGCTCTTGCCACGCCTATAGTGCCTTGTTTAGGTGGTGTTACAAAGACTAAATTACCACCGTAACAGCTACAAACAAATGCAGTCTGAGGGTCATGCTGCTCAATGCTAGAAGTCTAAATCTCAAAATGCTCTCCTTAAAATGGAGAACATCGACATTTGTGCTGGAACAGAGACCTGGTTCAAGGCAGCAGAAAGTACCCCTGCTCTACCAGGCTATAACCCATTCCACACCTTTCAGCAGGCCAAAGCTCCAAAGGCTGTGGTGTTTCCATAATCATAAAGGATGCGCACACCTCCAGACTGTTACACCAACATAATGCATCTGAGATACTTCAGGTGCAGCTAACATTGAGTAAGACAGCAATTCAGGTCATAGCCTGCTATAGGTCCCCAACCATGTCCCAAGACTCAGACTCCACATTCCTAAGCACCCTGGAGAATATTAGGGTCCAACCTACCACTCTCATACTGGGCGACTTCAACTACCCCTCCATTAACTGGGAAAACTACTTATGTACCAATACACTTGCCCAATGTTTCCTGGAATTCAATAATTCCAATGCCCTGGACCAGCTCGTTCTTACACCCACTAGAGGTAGCAACATCCTTGACCTGGTCATTACTAACATGGGTAAACGTTGCTCTACACCAACAGTCAAATTTCCCTAGTTAGATCAGACCACAAACTAATCACCTTGGAAATCTACATCCCTCCCTTCACCCCACCCCCTGCAAAGGTAACCACTATGAAAAACTTCTCCAAAGCAAACTTTGGGCTCCTAAAAACAGAGGTGTCTAACTTCACGGCACCCATGCAAATGGAGAATAATTGCATGACCACTGAATCATACACCAATGCACTGTACGAACACATACACAAATGCATGGATCTTGCCATACCCAATAAAACCAAGATGCTCTCCTCCAAAAAAAGGAAGCCAATCTGGTAGTCACCTGCCATAAACAAACTCTACAACAGAAGGAGGAAACTGATGTGGAATAAGGTGAAGTCCCAAGGCTGGAAAAACTCCCTTACTAGCCTCAACAAAAAGTTGAGATCCCTCATCAAATCCTCTAAAGCTAGCTATGAAAACAGAATTGCAGCAGATAGTAAAGACAACCACAAGGCCTTCTATAGTTATATAAAGAATCTCCATGGCAATACCCAGATTTGCTCTGAACTACTGCACAATGGTACCTTCTATACTGAGCCAACAGATATTGACAATATACTGGCTGACAAGATTCAGTGCCAACTTTACCACCCCAAAGGACCAATCACAATACCAGTAGATTGCCAGGCACTCAGTATTACTGTTGCACAGGTTAAAACAGCACTGTCCAAGGCCAAGAATACAGCTTCTATGGGACATTCTATGACCCCCTGCCCAGAAAACCACAGTGAAAAACTTCTCTAAAGGAAATTTCACACTCCTCAAAACAGAGGTGGAATCCTTCAAAGTCCCCAGGCCTGTGGAAAATACGGCCCAGACCACAGAATCCTTTATAAATGCATTCTATGAACACCTTCAGGAATTCATGGATCATGCGATCCCAAATAAAACCAAGACCCAATCCTCCAAAGGCAGATGTCCTGTCTGGTGGACCCCAGCCATAAACAAACTATACAAGAGAAGGAGGAAGCTACTAAATGATAGAGCAAAATTCCAAAAAGGGAAGGCATCTCTGATCAGTATTAGCAAAAAACTACGGGCACTCATAAAATCGTCTAAGGCCAGCTTCGAGAGAAAAATTGCACAGGACACTAAGGATAATCACAAGGCTTTCTTTAGTTATGTTAGGAACCTGGGTGGTAATTCCGAGATATACTCAGAATTAGTCCAAAATGACAAAAAATACACCGAACCCACAGACATTGCCAACATCCTAGCTGACAGGTTCAGCGCAAATTTCTCCCCCCCTCCCCACCAAAAGGGGAAATATCTATCCCAGCAGAGTGCTGCCCCCCTGACATCTCAGATGCTCAGGTAAGAGCCGCCCTCTCCAAAGCAAAAAACACAGCATCAATGGGACCAGATGGTGTCACGGGCTGCATCCTACATGAACTCCAAGAAGAGCTAAACCCAAACATAAAACTACTGTTCAATCTCAGCCTTACTACAGGATATGTACCCAAAGAGTGGTGTACAGCAACTGTGGTCCCTCTCCACAAAGGTGGTGCCTCAACAGATCCTGGAAACTATCGCCCCATAAGCCTGACTAGCTTGGTCTGCAAAGCTATGGAAAGGATCATCATGGACCTCATAAATTAATATATTGGGGACCTACAGACACTGGATCCTACCCAGTTCAGCTTTGTTAAGGCCAGATCCTGCCTCTTAAACCTGGTTGATTTCTTTGAAACAGTCACCAAGGCCATTGACGAGGGGAAGGTGGTCCACACAGCCTACCTGGACCTCGCAAAAGCCTTCGATACAATACCCCACTCGGGTATTATAGATTAGCTCACCAGCTTAAATATAAACCCCTATGTCACTAGAAGGGTTGCAAACTGGCTCAAGGACAGAACCCACATGGTTAGAATTGCTGCAGCCATGTCAGACTCCAAACCAGTTACAAGTGGCATCCCACAAGGCTCAGTCCTTGGACCTCTCTTGTTCGGTATATATTTCTCGGAGGTACAGGCCAACATGGAAGGACTATGGCTGACCAAGTTCGCAGATGACTGCAAACTGGGCGCCATAATCAACTCTCCAGCCAACACAAGCATCCTCCAAAAGGGCCACATAGAAACAGACAACTGGTGCCAGAGCCATGGCCTCAAGCTAAACGCCAAAAAGTGTATAGTCATCCCCTGTGGCAAAAACAAAGTGCCCACAAATTACCACATAGGTGGTAATCCATTAAGTACCGAAGAAGTAATTAGGGACCTGGGGACCCAAGTTGATAGCAATCTCTCATTTGACAACCACGTTGCCAAAGTGGTTAGAAAAACATTTTATATAGCCCACCTAATCATGAAGGGATTCACATCTAGATCAGGGGAGGTCATCGTGCCTCTTTACTCATCCCTCATCAGGCCCATAATTGAGTACAATGCCCTTTGGGATGTACCTTACCAGACACCTGCAGCAACTGGAAAGACCCCAAAAGTACCTCACCAAGAGGATCAAAGGGCTCAAACAGATGCCATATGCTGCTCGGTTAAAGAAACTCCAGCTCTACTCAGTGGCATACCGCCTGTTCAGAAGCGATCTGTGCCTGACGTATAAAACCATGTCCAACCTGGAATTAATGGACATGCTGCACCTCAGAAAATCCAAATCCCATCGAGCTACATGCTTGAGAGACTTGAACCTCAGCACTGAAATAAATAGGACATGCTGGAGGGACAGATTCATAACCCAGAGGCTCCCTTCACTCTGGAATAAAATCCCAGTCCAGGTTAGGCAGAGTCCCTCATTGACTCTCTTCAAGAGGAATCTTGATGAGTGGATGGGAGATTGTAGGTTTACCCCGGGTATCACTTCTGTGTCAGTGTTAGACAGAGGCACAGTATACTAACCTCAAAAAAGGGCATAGCAAAATTGATTTAAAATGGGTGGCAAAAGCCAAACACATTCTGGCTAGGCTTATAAATGCCCTAGGGCAGATAGCCTAGTATGAACCTATGAACATGACAATATCACTGGCTGTGTTCTACATGAACTACATAGTGAACTGGCATCTCACCTGTGTGTCCTGTTCAGTCACAGCCTCAACTTAGGCTTTGTCCCTACTGAATGGTGCACTGCTACAGTCATCCCTCTCCACAAAGGAGGAGTGACTACAGACCCTGGGAACTTTTGCCCCATTAGCCTGATGAGCTTAATATGCAAAGCTATGGAATGCATCATCATGGACCTAATAAAGAAAGATATTGGGAATCGCCAAACTCTGGATCCCACACAGTTTGGTTTTGTGAAGGGTAGATCATGCCTGCTCAACTTGGTCAACTTCTTTGAGTCAGTCACCAGAGCTGTGGATGAAGGCAAGGTGGTTCATACAGCCTACCTTGATCTGGCTAAGGCCTTTGATACCATTCCCCACTCAGGAATCATAGAAAAACTCACTAAGCTAGGCATGAACCCCTATATCACTAGGTTTTTTGCAAACTGGCTCACAGCCAGAACCCACAGTGTGAAAGTAGCTGACTCCAAGTCAGACTGCCGACCAGTCACGAGTGGAGTCCCACAGGGTTCAGTCCTGGGACTTTCCTGTTTGGTATCTACTTCTCTGAAGTCCAGGCCTACATGAAGGGACTCTGGCTGACAAAGTCCACAGACAATTGCAAGTTGGGAGCTACTATTAACTCTCCAGGTGATGATAACATCCTACTAATAGGTGTCACTGAGTCCAACGACTGGTGTCAGAACCATGGCCTTAAGCTCAATGCCAAAAAAATGGGTCATTATCGCCTTTGGGAAAAGCCTGGCTCCCACGAATTACCACATCGATGGTAGTCCACTGAACACAAAAGTCATTATAAGAGATCTGGGAACACAGGTTGACAGCGACCTCTCTTTTGACCACCACATTGCCACTGTGGTCAGAAAGTCCTTCTATATGGCACATCTCATTAAGAGTTTTGCATCCAGGAAGAAAGAGGTCATTGTCTCCCTCTACCCTTCTCTCATTAGGCCAATCATCGAGTATAATGCCCCATTTGGCATGTACCTCACTAGACACCTACAACAACTGGAAAGGCCGCAAAAGTACCTCACAAAGAGGATCCTAGGCCTTAAATACTTGTCCTATATGGACAGACTCAAAAAACTCCAACTATTCTCTGTCTCATATCATCTACTTAGAGACGATCTCTGCTTGACTTACAAAGCCATGTCTGACCCAGCTCTCTTAGAAATGCTACATCTAAAAAAATCCCAATCCCTCTGCACCACACAGTCCAGAGACTTCAACCTAATGATCCACAATCAACAAAACATGCTGGAGGGACAGGTTCATAACCCAGAGAATGCCCATGCTATGGAATAGATTTCCCATACATGTCAAGCAGAGCACCTTATTGGCCCTCTTCAAGAGAAATCTTGATGAGTGGATGAGAAATAGAAAATTCACCCCGGGGATCACTCCAATATCTCTATCCGACAGAGGCACTGGGAACTGTAGTCAGTTGGCACAATGTCAGGGTAATTCTATGGGCTAGGATTGTAAAGGCTCCAGGGCCATTAGCCTAGTACACACTTATGAACCTATGAACTAGAAAAGTCCAACTGGGATAAACCCCTTTTTCAGTCTAGGCTAAGGGAGAAAATCAGCACATTTAACACCAGTTTTGACATATGCATAGAATGCAGTTATATGATATCAGACATAATACAAGTTCATGTCGAAATCTTCTCTCTTTGGACTGATGTTTAAGTATTCTATAATCAGGTAAGGGATGGTAATATCATTTTAATAAATAATAATTTAGTAAATCTGATTAACTCTTTCATACCAGTCTATGTCTAGAGTGCAAGGAATGTTGTCCTCATGGAGCCAGCTGTGCATAAAATAAATAGAGGCACACCACACACACTGTTACTGTTTCAATGAAGTTTAATTGTAATACTAACTCTGTAAAAGTTATTTTGATTTGTTAGGCAGCTTAAATATGTGAAAATTATTTAAAATGACTAATGCAAAAATACAAGTCTGCCTGTCTGTGGAATCTAAAAGATTTCTCCTTCGTTTAAGTTTAGTATGGCACAGAGCTCTAAGCAATGGCTAGCTAGCCTGCCATCACACAGGAATCTCACACCTCATTAACTGAGTGCTGGCAGATATGAATGGGTTAAATTATTTGCTGTTTTCTTCCCTCTAAAATGTCCTCCTACCAAGCTAGGCTGTCTCGAAGCATTCTTATTTTAAATTAAAATTAAGTCTAAGATATTGAACATGAGTAGTTCTAAAATAAATATGTGACTGCTATATTTTATTAGAAAATTTTCATGCTACAGAATTTACTCTGTACTCCAAAGGGAAATCATTTTCTAAATTTGCTACTGTTTACATTGGAGTGAATATTTCATCTACTAGTAAATAGTTAGATAAGATGGTCGCCAGATGATATTTTAATTATAAATAGAAAATGTTGTTTTTAAATATTTTGATATCTGTTCCTAAATATAGTACACTGATTGCACCTGATCAAAAACATTTCTGTATACCGATGTGGCCTTTTTACTGCCTTATTCCAAGTTTACTCTTTCTTACCTTCCTGTATTTTTACTCATTGTTTTGAGATGTATAGAAAGCTATACATCATAATTCCTTAGAAAATGTAACATACCTTACCCCTATATAATGCAACGTAATGCCCTTAAGCACTGTAGTAAAAGCCAAGTATCACGGAAATAGATATTTTTTTGGTATCCATTTCCTCTACAAATACCTACTCTGAGCACCTGCTAATTTTTCACAATTAATGCTGAGACATGTTTCTCACTAAAGAGTTCAAAGCACAGAAAGCCTCATCTATGTGAAATACCACCTAAGAAATTCATATGTATCAATTATAAATATCTGAAATACTGAACATAACATTATCCTAGTCTGTAGCCATAAATTCAGAGCACTCCACCACAAATGATGGCCTTACAGGGGCTACACTACAAGCATGTGTATGAGCACATTCATCCTTAAAACTGTTCTGTCATAAAAATATGCAACAGCAATACACTGACACAAAAATGCAACATGGTGATGTTAACAGACATGGCAATATTCTTTCCTTAGTCATATGATAACAGTTTGTTTATACTGCAAAATACTTATGACCTGGTATTGTTTAATATCGGTCATGTGAAATATCAGTGTCCAATAGTTTACCATCATAATATAAAAGACATCTATAGCTCCCTTACTGACAGTGTAAACTTCTGCTCAAACCATTAGGAAGCTCAAGCCAGGCCACATAAAACACAGGTTTGAGTCCCAAGCCTTTCAGATCTTTCCTGCCTTTGAAGAGAGTGCTCCTCTGTGGGATTTCAAGGGTCAGTGGTCAGCTTGTGCTGTTCATTTGCTGGGTAGATAAGTTCCTTTTGGGAAAAACCTTCCATATAAAAATATTTATTGTTTAAATGTACTTAGGTTCATAAGTAAGTACTACGCTAGCTGCTCTTGCAGGCCATTTTAAGCGTAGCCAGCTTCCCTTTTTGTGCTCAAAATAACCTGTTCCATTTGGTTATAGATTGTCCTTGCCCATCCCGTGGTTGATAATTGTACATTACCCCTAATAAGAATAACTGGGATGATACCATAGATAATTTATGGGGACCCATGCACGGGCTAAAGCATTTAGGAGCTGGGGCAGTCCTGGGGTAACTTTTCTGTTTACCATCCTTAGATCTAAGCTGATCTTGAAAATGGAAGCATGTTTTAAAACTCTCACTATGTTTGAATCTGATAAGGCCAGAGGATATGGGTGCTATCCAACAATTGCAGATCAAATTATGTAATCACTCTCGAACAGGCCCAAACCTCCTTCTGTGTGAGGAATATATAATGTTGGTATACAGTGATTTTTATGTATAATTTCATAACAATGCAGAAACTGATCCAATATTTTTTAGGAACAATCATCCCAAAACTGTATTTAAACAGGAAGAGCAAATTCATTTATAGCTTGGATGTCAAGGCAGTTTTCAATATTAGTTTTAGTCTTCTAATGTACTCCTTACTGAGGTTTATTTGCATTTGTTTGTGTGTTATTCCAGATCTTTCATGTATACTCAAATATTTATATATCTCCTGGGGTGCCTTCTGTGTGGAGTTTGCATGTCCTCCCTGGGTGGAGTGGGTTTCCTCCCACATTCCAAAAACATGCAGTAGGTGGATTGGACACTCTAAATTGGCCACAGGTACAAGTGTGCATATGAGTGAATAGTATGGATGAACTACTGCGGCAGTGTTTACCACCTGGCAGTGTAAACCTTGCCTTGAGAGGATAGTCACTGTTGAAGTGACAACCCAACCACATGTGCAAAATGGGAAAAGGGGTTGAGGATGGATGGATGAATTTATACATCTCCTGAAGCTCCTTTATATCACTATTCATGTTCCAGGTTGAGATTTTCTTGGTGCTGCAACTTTCTTTCTTTAAATGTTGCTTAGGAAAGTTAATTTTATTCTAGGAGTTTGGGTTTTAACATACCATCCTGAGACTTGTCCGTACCTTTAAATGGAAACATTTTTCCTGTCAATTTAAATGTTGTTTTAAGTAACTGAAAAACATGTTTTTGTGGAAAAAATATGTTTATTTTACTTTTGGGGACTGGAAAGTGTTTTAAAATAATTTTTACTGTGTTTTGTGAAAAAAGAGTGAATTTTAAAGACCTTAAATTTTTATTATACCATGACCCCCCCATTATTATTCCAAAACGTGCACGCTGATTGGCCAGCGTGCCCATTGTAAATCGAGTTATACTAATGGAAAAAGGTCCGGTCGCCCTGACTTTTTTCCATTAGTATAACTCTCTTTTTAAAACACTGTCTCGCTATGTTAAATGGGTTTAACATAGTGAGACAGCTTTAAAATAAGCAACGGAAATCTCTGTTGCTTATTTTAAAGCTGTCTCGCTATGCTAAACCCATTTAACATAGCGAGACAGGTTTAAAAGCAACGGAGAAAGCAAGATCTCCGTTGCTTTTTTATGTTCTATGTTAAATGAGTTTAACATAGCAAGACAGTTTTAAAATAAGCAACGGAAATCTCTGTTGCTTATTTTAAAGCTGTCTCACTATGTTAAACCCATTTAACATAGCGAAACACTAAAAAAAAAGCAACAGAGATCTTGCTTTCTCCGCTTTTTGCACAGCTCTGATGTACTGCACAGGCGCGCAGTACATCAGAACTGCCGCGGATGCCAGACATCTGCGGAAGGGCAGCAAACAGGCATTATACTATGCCATTATTTAAGAAAAGTAATAGTTTCTTTTCTTAAATAATGTCATAATATAATAGCAATAACCACTTCTGGGTGTGGGTAATGCTGTATTACTCACGGGTGGCTTTGTTTGGTCCCTCAGGACCAAACCACGCCAACCGTGGGTAAATCCAGCATTACCCACACCCAGGCGTGGGTTATTGCTATATTAGCTTATGCTGCCTGTTTTCCCTGGGAAAGAGGCACTATTTTCATCTTGTCCATGGAACAATCTGACCCATGGTAAGTCCTTCTTCCAGCCAAAAAAGAAAATGTAAAGCAAACAGCCTTTGCCACCACAGCAGGCTAACAATTTGCATCAGTGTGTGGGAAAAGCTGGTTCATCACACCACTCATCTTTTACCCTGGATCCCTCTGGTGAAGCATCTACAGCCACTATGGACCTGAGGTTAGCCACTTCCTATTAGGTTTTCCTCAGTGGGCAGTGGAAATCCACTCTTATTGGTCCTGGGATAGGGAGACGGCGTGGCTTCTCTGTTTATTCAGACTCTTGTGACAACCCCCAGGAAGCTGCTACTGCCATTAACACTACTAATGGCCCCATTGTTTAGTCCAAAAGTAAGAAAGCAAAAACTAAACATGTATCTACTTCTCCTCAAATTTCTCTAGACAGCAGTATTTTACTAGATTGGATCAGGGTTTAACTCAGGCTACTGATAGGTTCCTGGTAAAAGAAAGATGGATACCTCTTTTCTTGAAGAGATTCAAGATTCTGAGTCTTAACAGGAAGATGAAGGGAACAGATGCAATGTTTTCACCTCAGATTTCTGATTCAGACTCAAAGGAGAGCACAGTACCTTATTATCCCTGTGAGGATTTCTCTTTCTCAGAGACTATTTCAAAATGTTCCAGTGTTTTCAGTGGGAGAACACTGAGGTTTTCCAGTCTATCTGAAAATACTATGAACTACTACAGAGGTAATTTCCAGAACCTTCACCCATCCCTCCAATATTGTCAGCTTTGCAGGCTGTGCATGTTACCGCCTGCAATTTTCCTGACAGTTAGCCTGCTGCCTCTAAAAAGGCAGAGAGATTGTATAAAATTCCTCAGTCTTTCAAGTTTTTATACACTCATCTTAAACCTAACCCAACAGCTAAAGCTTTAGTTAGTCCTACTGCTGCTAAACATTTAGGTAATTCCAAAACTACACTTTCTGACAATCAGAGGAGCTTAAAAAGGATTGAGAAGAGAGATTGGATAAGCAATTCACAAAGAGGCAATGGGGGGGTTATATCTGTATCTCCCAAATATGCAACAAAGTCTAGAATATTTAGTATCTTTGCCTGGAGGTATTTGCATAAGTATTCTTATACCCCAAGTAGACTCCAAAGATTTTTTCCTGAGATGGATAGTAAATGTTGGAGGTGTGATGGGCAGGAAAGAGGTGTCTGGAAACATTTTTTTTTTTTAGAGTGTAGTGAGCTGGCATACGTTAGGGATTCCCCGTGGACCGCTGTGTCGGAAATGCTGGGTGAGTGGATTGGATTGACTGAGGAGATGATTTTTTGAGTTAAGAAAAAACATCGGAATTGCCTAGACATAGTAAAGCCTTGCTGAGTCTAATTATTTGGCTGCCAAAAAAGCAATTACTAGAAAATGGAAAGCAGAGTCTAGACCTACTTTATCAGAAGTAGTGAATATAGTAACAGAGATAAAACAACTGGAATTGGGATCTTTAGAAAAGGGTAGGAGCAAACTACATCGGAAAAAATGTTAATTGTGGGAACAATATAAGCAGAGAAGGAATGAGGTTTAAGAGCCGGGATTTGAATGAGCCATATGATGCTTAACTGACAATGACTGGACAGATTATAAGTAATGCATAATGTTTGCAACTACAGTTGTTTCAATGGTGTCTGTGATGTATAACGTTTGCAACTAAAGTGTCAATGCTGTTTGTTTTTCATTTATATAAATGTAAGATTGCCTATGCCATATGTAATAATTTAATAAAGATATTTATTGGAAAAAAAGGATAAGAAGACAATTGATAAGCATGGGAAAAAGTGTATGCTTTCGCAACTTTGATTTTCAGATTTTTTAATTGTCAGGCTTGTATGTTAAATTTATTTCTAACTACATGTGAAAATATGAGGAATGCTTTGACTATAGTTTCTTCTTGAGAGGAAAAATCTGCTTTAAATGATTTACTTTCTTCCATTTTACAGTTTACAACACATGGTTTAAAGTGTGTGTATTACTATTAATACGTCTTCCAGGGATATGGCCACAGGTACTGTTTCGAGGAGGTTTGCTTTACTGCATTTCTCAGTACTTCCCAGATGATGTAAAAAATGAGAATTTAAATTCTCCTCTGAACAGACATTTATTTTGCTCCCTTTGCTGCAGAGGTAATCAAAAAATGTGACGAGAGGAGTAAGCAGATTCAGGAACTCTCTAAAGATTTTTCCTATGTCTTTTCCAAATTGCTTGTAAACACACATTTAGGAAGAAATGTTATGGGCATTCCAAAAAGAATACAGGAACCCCAAAGTGAAAGGACAGACCAACACATCAGAACACACACACAGACACAGACACACACACACACACACACACACACACACACACACACACACACACACACACACACACACACACACACACACACTCCATTTCCCTTCCAGGAACTGAATTTTCACTCCTCTCTCAGAGAAATGGGTTCTGAAGATCATCTATCAAGGCAAGGTTGCAATTCCTCTTTTCTATGGGGTAATTCCTCATCCACCAGATCAGACTCTCCCATTACTTTTTGTTCATCAGCATACATTGTCTGAGGGTGTGATAGAGCCAGTTCCTTCTTCCCAGATTGGGAAAGGTTTTTAGTCAAGAATGTTTTTCGTGCCAAAACAAGAAAATGCTTGGAGACCACTTCTGGCTCTTTCTTTCTTAAACCAATTTGTGATAGTGCCCAAGTTCAAAATGTTATCTTTTAACAACCTGTTTACCCCTTCTTCCTCATTTAAGTTTCCTGTTATTACTAAATTTAATAGATGCTTTTTATTATATTGCTATACTCCCAGATATCAGGCATTTCTTAAAGTTCTTTTTCACTTGATCACATTATCTGTTATCTACCTTATGCATTGGACTATCCACTGCACCAAGAGTGTTCACAAATTGTATAGCTTCAGTTATAGCTCATTGCAGGTCACAGTGAATCCACATTTTCCCATATTTAGATGACTTGCATATCTTTCTAAAGTCTTTTTCAAAGTGTCAGGAATCTCTCTCTTGGGTGAGATCCCTCTTATACAAGTTGGGATTCCAAGAGAACATTGAAAAGTATTTTTTGACTCCATCACACAGGGGTGTGTTCCTGGAGTGTCTGCTAGACACCTCAGTTCAAAGAGTTATTCTTCCACATGAAAAAAGAGATTTATACATATATCTACTTCTATGCTTTTCCACTCAGACTTCAGTCACTGAGAAGAAATACCTCAGGATTCTGGGTTTCGTGGAATCTGTTACTCTCATGATACCATTTGCAAGACTCCAAATGACAAAGATACAATGGCATCCGAAGTCTCTTTGGTCTCAGCACCAACACTCATTATCTTTTTAAATTGCAATTCTGGGATTTGTCAAAAGAGAAATCACTTGGTGGAAACAGCAAATATCCCTAAATACATTTCCCCGTCTCCCCTCCAGCTTGAAAGCAATCAGTCACCAGAGATGCCTCAGACTTTGTTTGTGGAGCAGTTTCTGGAGGGATAAAAGAGCAAGGTGTTTGGGGCACCAAGGACAGGGGCAAGTATATAAATATAAAAGAGATGCTTGGTCTGATCAAAGTACTCAACTCTCTGAGTCTTCTTTGGTACATCAACAAGCAAGAGGGAACCAGGTCTTACCCACTGTGCAGACTAACCATGTTAGCTTGAGATAAAACTTCAAGCACATTCTCAGTACACAGGCGTCATATCAGAACAAAATTATGTGGGAGAGAAGGTCAGCAGGACAAAGGCAGACCCTCTCAAATGGAAACTAGATCAGGGGTCTTCCAAGATTTGATACATCTGTGCAGATTTTATCAACTAGACCTTGTTCCTCCTGTCTGAACAATCAGCTGGTAAAATTCTGCTCCAGGATTCCATGCAAGAAGTATGTAACAACCTGAAGAACAGCAGTGGCCACAGCACAAACACAGGTTTAATAAAAAATCTCAAAATTCTAGCGCCTAGGCTTACAGCCTTCCAGGAGTAATACAAAATACACAGCTTTACACAGACTTTATATAACACCATTCATCAATTACTTATTCAATTACATAGTAATTGTTTCCAATTAATCTGTAAATTTAAGCCTACAGGTCCCATAGCATTGAACTTTAAAATATAAACAGTCTCTTTACAAATAAGTTTGTCTTTAATATCACATATTTCACCAATTTTCATAAAAACTTGCTCTAAAACAGAAGCTTTTAACAAAGAATGATCAGCATTATGAACTGTTTTGAAATGCATTGCAACATTACTTTCCATTTTACCATTCTTTACATCTCTTATAGGTTCCTGTATTCTTTCTTTAAAATTCCTTTTGCTTTCTCCTATATAAAATAAATTACAAGGGTGGCTAAGAACATATATTATCCCTTCACTGTTACATGAAAAGCTACCACCAGGAGAAAACTTAATACCATTTATTTTCTTAAAATTTGCAACACATAAACATATAGAGCAACCACCACAAGGGCGAGTGCCCCTCATGGCAGGAATTATGTGGAGTGTCTCATTAGGCATAGAGAAATAGCTAGAAACCAAAAAGTCTTTCAAACTTTTTCCTTTTTTATAGGAAATACAAGGACTATTTGCTATTATTCTCTCCAATTCCATGTCCTGAAGTAAAACTGTTCCAACAGCTATGTTATATTTTATTAATCCTATTGCTCAGACTATTATACACTGAAACAAAATATATCTGATTTTTGCAAGATTCAGTATTATTCCTTTCTCCATGCATGATGTTTTGGCAATGATTTAACCCCAGTCTAAATGCTACAACTCTTTGTAAAGACGTCTTAGCCACATTGTAGTTATAACCCATGTTAATAAGCATGTAAAAAGTGTACCTACACTCATACAAAATCCCCCAATCACTACAAATTCTGTGTATTCGAAGAAACTCCCCAAAGGGTAGGGCTTCCAGTGAATGTTGGGGATGAAAACTAGCCCCATGGAAAAATGGAAATTATCTGCAAATTTCCTATGTACTGATGTCTTAATGCCCCCACCATTAACACCCTGTAGAACTAAATCAAGGAAATGAACCATGCTACCACACTGTATGTCATCAAATTCACACCATAAACATTTTGTTCTAAATCCAACCGAAAATTCATAACATTATGCCCACCACCTTTACAAACAAAAATTAAATCATCTATGTGTCTGTAATAGGCAGTAACATTATTTTTCACAAACTCATGCTTATACAAATATTCAAGCACAAAAAGTGCCATGAACAAATTTGCATACATGGTGGTAAAAGATGCCCCCATGACAGTACCCTGCAAGAAGGCCTAGAAGAATAATGTATTTTCTTTTCCTTGGGTAGGAATGTTCATGTATGCTTTTCCACCCTTTTCACTAGTATTCAGGGGTTCTTCTGGTGATTCAGAAGGAATCTCTCAAGATCATGCTGCTGAATGCCTTATGGCACAGGCAACAGTGGCTCTCTTTTCTTTTGGAAATAGCCAGAGTCAATAACACAAGCTTCCTTGGACCTAGTCCCACAAGAATAGGAGTGTTTGATACACCCCAACCCCAATCAACATCAACTAACGGTCTGGATAACAGTCCTTTAGGCAGCAGGTACTAATGGAGCAAAAAATATCTTCTAGCAAAAAATAACATGGAAAAGTTTCTTTATTCTGTGCACCTGTACCATTTGTTAGCTATAGCAGTTATCCACATGCATTACTGCATAATATAAGACAGTAAAATACCACAGATTACATAATATGTAATATAAACACCTGACTAATCATTGTTATTCATCAATGATAATCAAAAGCTAGGTGAATAAGAAATACTAAAATGCAGATGATCATTCTATAATAATTTTAAAAATGAAAAATCTCAAGAACAACCAGTTGACACAGCAGAATAAAAACTAAGTTCTGATTTATTACAGAAATAAAAGATTAGTGCTTTCATGCCCACAAGATGCTTCTTCAGATCTACACAAAGCAGTTGAAACATCACTTAAATATAAAATTTCAAATATACTGGGCAAAGGCATGTGACCTTAGAAAAGGTTTTAAAGGGTCATGTTCATTCAATCCCTTGCCTTCATCCACTTGCATCTCCAATATCCATTTTACTTCAAGCCAGCATACCTCCCAACCATACCGTATTACTTGGTTTTTACTGCGTTTTGGAGTCCAAATGAAGGGGTGCCACGATTCCTGAGTGGCACCCCTTCATTTCTGATTTTTTCTTTTATTTAATTTTTCAAATTTCTACGCTGTTTGAGCTGATGTCATCATGTGCATGATGACATCAGTTCTGTCAGGGCTACCAGCCTGTCAGAATTGAGCTCAAGGACCTCACGCACACATTTCTGGCTCAAATGTGAGCGGGAACAGTTGGGAAACAAGGAACGGCACTCTTCTAATGTGGCTGGATTATTTTATATTCGTTAGTCGGGGAACAAGTAACGGCACTCTTCTAATGCAGCTAAAGGATTATTTTATGTTTGTTGGAACAAGGAATCTGACAGTCCGGCCAAAAAGAATGAAGACTCAGCAAGTAAGGTAGGGGTGTGTGTGTGTGTGTGTGTGTGTGTGTGTGTGTGTCCTTTATGCTTTCTCTACTTCCTTCTAAGCAGCAGGGCTAATGGAGTTCAGTCTTCACTGCAGATTCTATCCCTCTCTTGATAGATGCTGAGAATTAGACAATATAAGTCGTTCTGTGGGTCATCATGCATAGGCATGTAAGGGGCTCACAATGCATGCATGCACTACCTAGCCCACTCTTGACTCTGAAAGTACTGGAAAAATTACCAGACTTACATATGAAAGCAAAACCCTTCTCTGAAACTCAAAACCACAATCAAAGTCTCTGCAAAAAATAGCAAGCCTAACTAGAGCATTTCTCTACACAAGTGTGTTTAGTGCCTTATTATAGGCTGTGGGGCTTTAACAGGAAACTCTCAAGATAATTGTTTCTGAAATCATGGACAGACTATAGAACACTAAGGACTAGGGCTAAATTCAGTAATACTAAAAACTAGGTGTATTATCAAAGTCAAGTGACCTTATTGTCCACTGTATTTAATGAAATCCATGTTTATTTACATATTCCAACTTGGTTTTGTTGAGATTGCAGAACTTCAGGGATATGGAATGTGCCCTTTTGTCTCCAAGTGTGTGTGTGTGTGTGAGAAAATGCCTTCGTTTAATACACCTGGTGGCTAGAGGTATTCAGACTCAAACCCTTGGGTACAGGGTAAAAAGAGCCTAAAGTCCCTAGCCACCACCACTTGTGAGCATTGTCCAGATATTTTGTGCTAAGAGTTGAGAACTATGGTGAGTGAGAAGTGAGAACTGAATTTGTATTCCCCCATTATTGGCTTTTTATGGTGAGTGAGAAGTGAGAACTGAATTTGTATTCCCCCATTATTGGTTTTGTCCAGGTTTTTTGTGCTAAGACGTTGAGAGTTATGGTGAGTGAGAAGTGAGAACTGAATTTGTATTCCCCCATTATTGGTTTTGTCCAGGTTTTTTGAGCCAAGAGGTTGAGCGCTGTGGTGAAAAGTGATAAATGAATTCCCTAAATGATGGGCAGTAAGTTTAAGTCTTTCTATTTTTCAGGAAACTGCTGATTTGGCATAGTGTTATGTTGTTATGACTGTAGTGCATAGGGTCCTGGGTTCAAGACTTGCCAGTGAAATGCATGGTGGTAACACAACATTTTATTTTAGCAACTTTCCAAAATTATACAAGCAATGTTTAAAATGTGTCCCTGGTTTTTGACCTTTTGCCCCCCCCCCCAAAAAAAAAAACTGAAATTGAAAATAAGTATGAGAAGCTGTGCAAGAAACCTATGGCTTACACTGCTGTCATTCTATTTATAGTGTGGGTGTGGAAGTAGACTTTTATGATGGAAGTGTTCTGAATTGGGCAGTTTTGTCATTATTGGTTCATGCATTTTGTTTCATTGCCTACAGTACAGCTTACTGGAAAAATGTTCAAACAATAACTTTAAAATGTGCTCTGTCTAACAAGTGTGCTGTATTATACAAGGAATATAACTTAATAAAGTCAGGAAGGTGTATCAAAGAAAAGAACATGTGTATGTTTCTTGTTTTGTGTGCAAGGGGCCAATGATTTGAAAACAGCCCAAAGGTAATCTTTATCCACCACAGGCCAGATGCATTTTTTTGGATGTGGTGTGGGTTTCAATGCTGTTTCAATGAATGTGAGTTTCAAGGCCAGAGAAGTTTTAATGCCAAGTCTATTTTTATTGTGAGACAGTATTGCTTTGTTTAGCAGATGTCTATTAGTGTTTGTGCATTGTTGTGCTGCAAAATGTAAAAATAAAATCCAAATAATCATTGCAGAAGTAAAGCAGTATGCACATATTAGTGTCTATGGTAAATGGAGCGAAATAGACAGGTAATGGGACGTTGGAATGGCTGCAGGGGGACTGTGGTGCCATATTTTGGTTGTCTGTTCTTCAGTTTGCGTTTGAAAGTTGGTATCCCACAATTCCATTGGAGTGGGTGGGGTTACGTAATTATGTATCCAAATTATATGTTAATCAGCATACAGATTTGAACCTATTTTTCATGGGCCTTATCCAGATTTTTGATGTTTCCAGGTTGAGAGGTATGAAGGCAGTCATTTCTAAATCTAATGTCACACCCTTTATCCCAGTGTTAAACACTTCTAAAACCATACATTTAAAACAGTATTCACTACCAGCATTATGAGCATGTTTATATAATGCACTCTTAATATCACGTCTATCGAAGGTCCTGCCTTATTTAGGGGGATGACCATTGCAGTTCTCCATTCATGTGGCACAAAGCCTGTTTTATGACTATAGTTAAATAATGACTCCAGACGTCCTGATAAGTCCTATTTTAGACTGTTCAGGAAGCATCCTGGGATGTTGTCAGGGCCCATTGAGGCCAAATTCTTGACTTTAGCAAGTACATGTTCCTTAGTTATAATTGGAGGGGATATGTATGAAGGTATTTTTGAGGGGATGGTTGAAGGTGAAAGGGGGTAAAGTTGGAACTGAATTTATTCGCTAACAGGTTTTCTATTTTGCCAGACTCTGTGAATATTGCACCATTACTCACCAATTCAGCTCATTGCTGTTTTGCTGCCCTTGAGATTTCTGACATAGCTGAAGAAACCTTAGGGTTATCTTCATGATTTTGAAGAAGACATATTTATGGTTGGACTTTAACATGTAGGAAAATACATGGGGGGTGTGCAGCATTCTCCCATATCTGTGAGCAGAAGGTCTAGTGCGTTGGAGCCTGTGGTGGGAGTATTCATTATTTTGTCAAGGCTATTTGCATTTACAAAGTCCAAGAATCTATGTTCCTGTAGATCTGAAGCCATGTAGGACTCTCAGTCTATGAGTGGTAATTAAAGTTTCCTATGAGTAGGATATTAAGTTGGATGGTAAGTGTCTACAATAGGTCCAAGTATGCATTATGAGCTTCTTGGAACATGGAGGGTGACCTTTAGCTGGCTAGGATATGGTATGGGATTTTGTCTTTGGTGATCTGTGCATGCAGGAACTGTAGCATATCATCCATATTGACCACACTAGAGGTATGTTTGTTACTGATGTATACTGAGACACCTCCACCTTTAGCCCTTGTCTGTGCACCTACTGGTCTAAAAGTGTGGAAGGCACAGAAAGGTTGCCCTGCTGGGGTACTCTCTGCTGCTTTAAACCATGTCTCATTAACTACACAGATGTCTATATTGAGTGTGAGGAAAGTTTGAAGGGGGTGTAGTTTCTTATTTAGTTTCCTAGCATTGAGCAGTCACACCATGAGGTTCAATTTAGTTGATTTTGTTATGTTGGTAGGTTTGGCAATTTGGCAATGCCTAAAAAAGGCAGTATGGGGGGTGGAAAAAGTTTAGTATTCAAAAGCCTAGAGGGGAAAAGTGCAACCCATGCATCCTATCCTTCGCAAAGCAAAGTGGACTGACATCATAAAGGCAATCACTTGTTGAATTAAATAATTTTTTGCTCAAACTGCGGCATTGGCCTCTGTGATAGTAATAGTTTGCACTTTGGCCACACTTTAATCCTACACTGTACGGTATTTCATGTACCACACAAACCAGAGCTTCACATATTTCAATGATACATTTTCCTGTGTTTCTATATGTTAGTGGCTGTTTCCTAGTGACTTCACTGGCTTGAATTATTTGTCTATATTTCTACTGAATAGGTAATTAGGTGCTATGCATGCATTTCTAGCAAGTATTTTGTTATGCAGGGTATTAGGTATTTTTTCATTTGTTTTATTCATTTTAGTCAAGTAGGAAGGATTGTTAGTTGTTGTTAGTTTTAAAGGTTGGTTAAGCTTTTTAATCAGTTTATTTTAGTTACTTTAGAAACAATCCTTTCAGTTCTGCCAACAATGCCATTTCCTCATCGACAAGTCATGGTTATTTCTTTAACTTTCTTTCTAAAAAAATTAAAACAATACATGAGTGATGCTTATTTCATTCCTGCCTTTGAAGCAGACTAATTTAAGTAATACATTCACAAGTAGTTCAGCATTTACTGACCTCAGTGTAGGTTTCCAGTTACTGCCATTTTGTGGATTTTAGGTAATGCTGGAAATAATGCTAACAAAATGGACTGCTGCAACCAGAGATGTGTTGAGTGTTACTAGTATGGAGCACAATCCTCAAATGGGCATGTGAGTAGAAATTCCAGGGGAAACTAGAACACTGGTTTGGGTAGTTCATGCGACTTCATTAACTCTAACATACATTTCTTACTGTAATGGACAGACACTATTAAACCTCTGTTAATCTACCCAAACCTTTCCTGTTCTCTTAAAATGATACTATAAACACATTTCCTTTTTATTTCCTTCCGGCTTACTTTCCTAATATCATAAACAGCTCCCACTTGAAATGCCAAGTCCTGACAATATGAAAAAAAGACAGAAAACCCAGGAAAAGAGTTATTCTCGAAGATCGCTCTGCTCCTTTAAACTTCATTTTTGCAGGGAGACAAGCCCCCACCCCATCATAGCTCTAAGAAAAGGGACTATTCAGAGCAATTGCCATCTTGACTTAGTATATGTAAGCCTGTTTTTTTGGAGGAAGGGGGCCATTCATTCTCATTTTTTTCGGTACTGCACTAGTAGGTCCCAACATTTCAAACGGTTACCTCATTAACACTTCCACATATGTATTTAACTAATGTTTTGCAGTGTAATTTGTTCACTTTCACTCTCTCCACCTAGTGTCTTCCCATAACTTTGTTCCTTCTACCACCTACCATTTGATTACCTTAAAGCTGTTATTCTATGCCTTCCCTTGATTTTCCTATGCCTCTTTCCATGTTTCTGCACAATTCTCTGCCCTTTTTCTTTCCAAATTGTACCCCAGCAGTTCTACTGACAAGTTTCTCCATACCTTAGTATCTCCAATAAGCATCCCCTTAACTTTTCCATTCCCATTCAACTCCAAATGAATAGCCTATAAAGTGATATCCTTTGCATAGCTATTCTACTCTGGTTTCTTCCCACCTTCAAAAACTAAGATGGTCAAATGTCTGCATCACACTTACTATAATCATCATATGTATATGTGTGTGTATCCACCAAGTATATTCATACATGTTGACAAACCAAATTGTTGTTATGCTCTGTATCAAACCCATCTCACTGAAGTTCAGACTGAATAAACTCAGTGCATTCAAAAAATCAATAAAAAACCCATAGCTCAAAATACAAACAAAACCTGCACTTCATTAAAATAAAAAAAAACAGCATTAAAAAAAGATGACTTTATTTAATAAGTATATCTACATGCAAAGCAGTGGGTAGCTATGGGTATTCCTTTTGGCAATTCATATGCAAATATTGCAGTATTTATCTTGGAAAATGAGTATGTGCTTAATGATCACACCAACAGCACTACTAGATAGGGGCCAAGGGTAATAGCTGCTAGTACAAGGGTCTAGGGAACTACTAAAGGGGAGGTGAATACCGCACAACGTGGCTGGGCTAATATATGCCTTCAGGCAGACAGCCCACTACCAACCTATGAACCTATGTTCCTTTAAATGAATAGCATGCTGAATGGAGAGTGTATCTTCAAGAACTTACTACATTTTTAATCATTGTACCAGTTTCTACTATTTGCTTCATTAGCATTGTTTTGCTTTCATATATCTGCAGCACCACATTTTGTGTGGAAACCTGTATTGTTCTTGAGTTTTAATTTAATGAATCACCATTTTTAATAGTATCTTTGAGCTAGTGAAGTATTTTATTGACTTTATTAAAAAAACTAGCTTGGATTGGGCCTGCTTGACCTACTTATCTTCTAGAATCTACCATGAGTCCTGCAAAAAATGTGTGTGTGTGTGTGGGGGGTATCTGTCTCTACATTTCAAGTCATCAAAATGGGAGTTGCCTAAATGCTTTTGATTAATCTGACGTTAACCAAAGTGACAAGTGGCAATCTGAACTGAAATCATATATACATACACATGTGGTTTATTATTTATATTTATTTTTATATATACACAATTGTTTATGAAGATTAGGTTATGGCTGAAAAATGTCCAAGGACCATCACGCTTACTTCGTGCTAACAAATGAAGGATAAATAAATGTTTCTTATGGCAAAAGTTTCAGTGCATTAACTGATTATATTTCTGGAATAAATTCTGTTTTCTGGATTTTCTTTGGAGCTCTTCTTCTTAGGCCTGTACTGAAAATGGATTATAACCACTTTGAAACTATGGGCAGCAGATGCAAATATAAATGAAATCAAGAGCTGGAAAATAGTTCAGGATTTTCTTTTCTGGATTTGTCAGACTGACACTCCTTTCCTGAGTCTTCTTGAATTGATTACATCAGTGTAGAGAGTTCAACAAGTGTCTGGTGAGAAATCTTGAATACTGAGGTATTTAGAATGACAATAGTAACGTTAAAATTTTGTCTGCTGAAGAACACAGATGTGAGCACAATCTTGCATACTGCGAATAAGCCATAAAAGTAGGAAACAGCTGTAAACTGAAAAGGAATGGAAGGTTGCATACTGAAAAAAATGATTCAGGCATCACATACATCAGGAATGGTATTAGTTCAGAATTGTCACATTTTGTAAAGAATAACTCTGCTGTTGAACACAAGAACTGATCACTTAAAAAGTCTCAGTGGCATGTTATGCCATTTATCAAGTGGCAAAAAGCCTTGAATTCTGTTGTCCTTTACTGACAAATGCTGGAACACAACAGCTGGAAATTGCCTGCATTTTTAACAAGGTGAAATACAATTGAATAGACTACCTACTGTTTTCTGCAGATAGCATTCTGAAGACACTAAAAAATCAATTGGGATAATAAGCAGGTCAGAGAGCTCCAGAAATATATGTCTTACCTTTTTATTCTCCTTTTTTGTTATTTTATTATAATAAAAATAAGACCAATTTCTTAAGAAGGTAACAGAGTCTGGTTTTCAATTGAGATCCCACTGTGAGTGTAGTGGGGCTTATCACTCTGTGGTTCTTTTTGCTACTTAAGTTTCAGATAAGACTTGGGAGAGACTGGAACCTTTCACATCTCAGCTATTGATCTGAAGCTATTGTAGGCACTATTGGTGGTGGCCAAAAAAGCTGTCTTACAGCAGACAACTGATAAGCTGCATGAAATATAGTGTTAAGCCTTGTCTGTTGTAAATGAGAATACATTTGTTTCATGCCTGTGCATCAAAGCAATAACGTTAAACTGTCAAACATGCATGCGATATTAAGCCTCTAGGTATGGCATTAGGCAGCATAAACGTTTCATTTTAATGTGATCTGCATTGGCTGCTTTATTAAACATTCGTCATCAAAAACCAAAGCTAGAAAAGAAGACTTATAAATTTATAGCTGACCATAATACACCAAATAATATGTTCCATACAGTCATCTAACTTTGAAATTATAAACATTTACATTAAAAAAATAGGATTTTTGGCATAGTTTGCTCTTGTCATTTCTCCCTCCATGAATCAGATTTTATTTAGTTATGTGACAATCTACTCTCTCCTACTATAGTAAGCATTTACTTGTGTCTGCTTCATGCAGTCATATTCCTTCACAGATTCTGTCCCTGCAGTGAGGCTATGAGGGCTGGACCATATATCAGTCTTCTTTCTGAAAAACAGGTGGCCACAAATCACACAATTCCTGAGCTGCCACTTCAATTTATTCATTTATAGTTTAGTTCTCTTTCCTCCACATATCAACGTTTTTGTCTTTTATTTCTGAAATTCACTATCCACTTAGAATCTGTTGATTGTGCTGTTATGCATAACTGCTTCTTTATACACTGAAGTTCCAAAAATAATGTGTGTGCATTTATCTATATCTATCTATATATATATATATATATATATATATATATATATATATATATATATATATGTGTGTGTGTGTGTGTGTGTGTATGTAGTTCCCCTTTATAATCTCGAAATACTGAAAGCTCAAATTTCAGTATCTCGAAACTATAAAGTCGAACAGCCCACAATCCCGAAACCCACAAACACAAAAAAAAATCCCAAACATTCACAAACTATACACCACACAACATGCACACCATTCAACCCACAACACACAAACTACACAATCCTACACTACATCTACGCAGGGGGCAAGCCCCCCTGCACACCCCTCCCACTTTTATATACCAACTCCAAGATCGCACTAACAGTAACGAAATGCATTACTCACACGCAGACATTCCACACTGCCTCACACACACACATACATCACA
The DNA here is from genome assembly GCF_019279795.1 of Protopterus annectens. Classification (NCBI taxonomy): domain Eukaryota; kingdom Metazoa; phylum Chordata; order Ceratodontiformes; family Protopteridae; genus Protopterus; species Protopterus annectens. Next base: position 588,493,315 of record NC_056747.1, on the reverse strand, counting down.
CATACACAAACACAAACACAATCAACACTCACACTCATACTTTCACCTCGCTACCCTAACCCACACGCACAACTTACAATAACACTCACATACACTCACTTACCTTCACTTCCATAAAACATCCCGGCCAAACACTTCCCGTCCCATTGCTGCACTGCATAAGTGCAGATTCGAGATATTAAAATTTGCACTTATGCACTTTTGAGATTTTTCATTTTCGCCTTTACAGTCCCGAGATACTGAAATTCAAGCCTTCATATATATATACATAGATACATACATACATACATGCATAGAGAAAGAGAGATTAAATATATCTTGTATTAAATGTATGTCATAACTGTACACACAGATTATCGCTATATCTATATGTAATATGTGTTTATGTATATAAGCACACTAGCACTCTTTGCAGGAGGATTAGTCACTTGTCATACACACACATGCTGCTTTAGACTCGGTACCACTTCATCTGGCATCCTGCAAAGCTCCAATCTCCATACATTCTGCTACATTTTCAGAGATATGAGGTCTCCTTAAAAAAATGTGCTCTAAAATGGAGTAAATAGATTTTTTTCTGCAGGTAATGTCTCCTTTGCATGCCAATATCCACAATGTGTCTACATAAACTGACTTCTTATCTTTAGGTAATCTAAAATGACTAGATTGGTATTCTTTTTGAATTTACTGCTTGGGAGCCATACTGTTCATTAAACAATATTTTTGTCTTGAAACCAAAATCTGATGATTTCTTGAGCTCCTGATAACATGTAAAAATTAGATATGAACAATAATCACGTTTGGTTTGATGGCTGTGACAGCCATCAGTTCACCTCCCAACTACAAAGCAAACTGGCACCAAATCTGTGTGCCCTGTTCAATCACAGCCTCACCTCAGGCTTTGTCCCTACCGAATGGTGCACTGCTACATTCATCCCTCTCCATAAAGGAGAAGCGACTACAGACCCTGGAAATTATCGCCCCATTAGCCTGTTGAGTCTGATATGTAAAGCTATGGAGCACATCATCAAGGGCCTGATTAACAAAGATATAGGGAATCTCCAAACTCTAGACCCCACACAATTTGGCTTTGTGAAAGGGAGATCATGCCTGCTCAACCTGGTTGATTTCTTTGAGTCAGTCACCAGGGTCATGGATGAAGGTAAGACAGTGCATACAGCCTACCTCGATCTGGCCAAGGCCTTTGATACCATTCCTCACTCAGGAATTATTGATAAACTCACCAAACTAGGCATTAACCCCTATATCACTAGGTGAGAGTTGCAAATTGGTTCACAGATAGAACACACAGTGTGAAAGTAGCAGACTCTAAGTCAGACTGACAACCAGTCACAAGTGGAGTCCCACAGTATCAGTCCTGGGTCCTCTCCTGTTTGCCATCTATTGCTTCAGAAGTCCAAGCCAACACAAAGGGACTCTGGATGACCACGTTCACAGATGATTGCAAACTGGGAACCATTATTAACTCCCCAAGTAATGCATACATCCTACAGAAAGGCCTCACTGAGACCAATGACTGGTGTCGAAAATCATGGCCTTAAGCTTAATGCCAAAAAATGCGCTGTCATCCCCTTTGGTAAAAACTCAGTTCCCACTAATTACCACATTGATGGGAGCTCACTGAACACTGAAGGTGGTATGACAGATCTGAGGGAGAAGGTTGACAGCAACCTCTCCTTTGACCACCACATTGCCACTGTAGTCAAAAAGTCCTTCTATGTGGCAAATCTAATTATCAAGTGTTTTGCATTCCGGAAGAAAGAGGTCATCATCTCTCTGCCCTTCCCTCACTAGACCAATCATCAAGTATAATGCCCCATTTGGCATGTATCTCACCAGACACCTGCAGCAGCTGGAGAAGCCACAGAAGTACCTCACGAAGAGGATCCTAGGCATTAAACACATGTCCTACATGGACAGACTCAAAAGACTCCAGCTATTCTCCATCTCATATCGCCTACTTAGAGGCGATCTCTGCTCGACTTACAAAGCCATGTCTGACCCAGCTCTGTTATAAATGCTACATCTAAAGAAATCCCAATCTCTCCACACCACAAGCTCCAGAGACCACAACCTCATTACCACAATCAACAGAACATGCTGGAGGGACAGGTTCCTCACCCAGAGACTGCCCATGCTATGGAATAGGCTTCCCATAAATGTCAAGCAGAGCACCTCACTGACCGTCTTCAAGAGAAATCTTGATGAGTGGATAGGTAATAGAAAGTTCACCCTGGGGATCACTCCAGTGGCTCTACTCGACAGACACTGGGAACTAAGGTCAGGTGGCATGATGCCAGGGTAATCCTATGGGCTAGGCTTGTAAAGGCTCCAGGGCCATTAGCCAGCTATGTATTTATTTATTATGCCAAAAAGGCGGGGCTCGTTAATGTACCACTTTCCACAGCAAACATTTCCAAAATTTAAAAATACAACAGACTTTGCTGACGTTATTATTTTGAAGTGTGGGAACCAACCCAGAAACAGTGCACAATGAAACACTTGTGATAAAACAGTCATCTCCTGGTTGCAATAATATGTAAGTACTGCATTTAGTAGTTTCATCTGTCCATTAGCAGTATAGGGGTACATTTTCTGGTTCCCATCACTAGATCTAAGTTGCACTTGAAATGGATAGAGATGTTCTTTGTTTTATGTTGATGAGAAGTCTGTCCTATACCAGTGGTATCCTCTAAGAAATATACTTGTCCCTACAAACCATTCTGTTGCTGCTGCAGAAGAGGTTTAAATCCCTAGATTGAGTATTTCTGATGCCATCTGACTTGCTGATGTGCAGTAAATCCGTCAGTAATGGGTCAGAGGATGCCTTGTATGCCAAATACAGGTCACCTGTTAGCAGTCTGTAAGATATTGAGTACAGTGACAGGACTGAGTCAATTCATGTAGGACATGTTGTTTGGGCCTTCTATCCCATGCAGTGGTGGTACTGCGGTAGCACTGTCGCCTCACAGTAAGACGTTGTCCCGTTCGATTCTCAGCTGGAGCGTCTTCTGTCTGGAGACATGCGTGAATGGGCGTACCTTCGTTGAAGGTTGTGCGTCAGGGATGGCAACTCGGTACATAAAAATCTACTGCCAATCATTAGCGGACCGGAGTTCCGCTGTGGTGACCCCTAACCGGGAAAAGCTGAAAGATACAACATCCTATTAGTAAGGTATTGTTGTGGACATTCCTGTTGTTGCATGTGTCTGGATAGAGGAATGCCAAAGGGGATATTATATTCAATGACTGGCCTAATGAGGGCTCAATAAAGGGTCACTATGTAGAGTAAGTATATACTGTTTTCAACATAATGATCATCTGTCATGTTAAATACTAGTAAGTGCTGCATATATTTTTACTGTAAGTGCATTCAATTGTATGTAATGTGGAGCATTTCTCCCCAGGCATCTGCTGAAAGGGGACCTTGCACAGTCAGAAAGTTATAGTAAACAAAGGCAGACAGATAAATAGATATAGATAGAGAGATTGGTAGATCAATCGATTGTTCAACAGCATTTTATATGACTCTGCTGAAAAAAATCTCACTGAAGGTATGTTCACTTAACTTTGCAAAAATTTACAGTCCCAATGAAATTGTGCTTACCATCCCAATTAAATCATATGCATGAATGTAACAGTACTACTTTTGTACCAACCCCTTACTAATTCCCCACCTCATGCAGTCAAATATCAGAGAATTCTCACACTTTTACTGTAGCAACCTGCTAATTACAAGTCTCAAGTGAATTAGACTGTTTGGATATAACATGCATATGCCTATGCCTTATCTGCTGTCTGTCTGCTAATACTACAGTGAGAGCGTGTATTTACCCTGTAAAATGCTGAATGCTGTATTGGTGTGTCTGAGTTTTACATGCTTTACACACTATGCTCTGTGGATGTGTCTGGGCTTAACATGCTGTAAACACTACAACATGATGATCAACTGTTAAATTAAAATGATCCTAAATTGTACAGCATATTTTTATTTGGGGTGTCTTCTGTGTGGAGTCTGCATGTCCTCCCTGTGGTGGCGGGGGTTTCCTACTGGTGCTCCCATACCCTCCCACATCCCAAAGGTGTGTGTGTGTGTGTGTGTGTGTGTGTGTGTGTGTGTGTGTGTGTCTTCTGTGGAAGGTTGGGTGCCGGGCTGGCAGCTCAGCACCATAAAACTCCACTGCCAATCGTTCTGTGGACTGTTGTTCTACTGTGGCGACCCTTAACTGGGATAAGCCGAAAGGAAATCATGAAGTTTATTATTGCTAGTTCTTTTGAATGTATGTAATGTGGATCTTTTCACCCCAGACTTCTGCTGAAAAGGGACTTTACCCAGTTAGACTTTCCTGATAAACAAAGGTAAACAGATAGATACCGTATTTTATTACTCCTATGAAAAGATGTCATTGACAGCACTTTCATTTAACTTTTGAAAAAGTTTATTTTTTTATTTTATTTATTTTGTTTTACACAGGACAAACACACCTCTGTCCCATACTCTTGAACTTAAACATACCTTTTCCTAGGTCACACAACTGTGAAGAAACAGGAAAATTCCACTATCACTGAAAGTGCTTTTGGTGAAATTCTTTTCAAAATTGGCAGTCATACAAAATGCTGTTGATTGAATGATAGATTCCCAAAGCAGGGGTCATAACACAGGAGAGTAGAAGGATTCCAATGTATGCCAATACTGTGACTCTGGAGAAGGAATGCGCAGCAGAGATTTCTGAGTGTCTGTATGTAAACTGTTCATTTATTAATTTTATCTTTGAAAATTCTGGGATGACTTGTTTCAGCAGATTGAATTTTTGCAGCATTGATCTACTCAAGACAATGACACACAGAATCAGCATTTAAATTGTCACACTAGAACCTTTCTCCCCCACCCCTCTATGTCAATTGTATGATCTTAGACTTCTGTTTTATAAGTGAATTATTTTGTACATCTTTTCTGAATAATATATGCTGCCTCTCCAAACGCTATCTGTGCAAAAACACCATGTCCCACATTGGCATATAGTCTGCCAGATTCGTAAGTCGATAAATTTACATGTAAGTACTATGCAATCAGTCTGTAGGCCATTACAAGTCTAGCCAAAAACCCTATGCAAAAGTTACCTTTACCTTCAAGGATGACAAGACAGGATAGACCGGGGATAATTTAAGGCTACCCATCCAATTATCTAGGCTGACCTTAAAGGTGGCAAGGGAGCTACTCTGCTTGACATTTAGTGGAAGTTTGTTCCTAAATTGAGGAATATACTGGGATATGAATCTATCATACCTAAACATTTTTTACTAATTGTCTAATTGAGGTTTAGTTCTTTAAACTGAATAATCGAGGTACCATTATTTTTACAAAGGAATAAGAGGCCAAATATGGCTGGATCTTTCATGACTTGTGAAGGGTATTGCTTTCTGTAGCTTGGGTTTATGCTAATCAGTATATCTGTGCTAAGCAGTATTTGCCAATCTCTGTGCTGTGTGGCATCATGTGATTAAACTGCATTCTTGCCCTGGCAGCAGGCTGCAGTATTCATCTATGATTCCTTTCTATTGTTGCCAGGCTGTTAGTTATAGTGTACACACACATCTACAACCATCCCAGGCACAAGTATCGAATCTCCCACTGTACACTAACAAAAGTACAAATACTTAATGCATGAGACCCCCTCCCACTTCACACCCATCCCACACACTAACATTTAATAAGCTACTGCACACCTGCCCGTACTCTCACATGTAGTCATCTGCTACTGTCCGCATCTCCTACCCACTATTGTACACCCATGCAAAACACAAAATGCTTAGGACTGTCACTTTCTTCTCAGTGAACTCCTATCCCCAATATATAAACATTTTACTCAGGACACACCCCTGTAAAAACACAGCCCATCCAAGGCAGAGCGCAGAATTAAAATGTGTAATACAAGACACTTCAGCCACTTTGTATCACAATGGCAGCAGGTGACTAAGCAACTCGGGAAACACAAACAGACTTGTATCTATTATATCTTGTATTACAAAGTTAACATGCAGTCATGATAGCTGAAAAGCTGCTCTTATTACTCTTAGGTAACACTGAAGGAGACATGTTCTTAGAAAACAAATTTATTATTCTTATTCTTATTTGTATTTGTATTAGTGGGCAGCCATGGTTGTGCAGCAGTTAGCGTTGCCATCTCACAGCAAGAGGTTCTCCGTGTTCGATACTCGGCTGGGAAGCCTTCTGTGTGGAGTCTGCATGTCCTCCCTGTGGTCATATGGGTTTCCTCCTGGTGCTCCGGTTTCCTCCCACATTCCAAAGACATGCTGTAGGTGGATTGGACACTCTAAATTGTCCCTAGGCATGAGTGCGTGCATGTGTGTGCCTTCTGTGGAAGGTTGGGCGCCAGGCTGGCAACTCGACACCGTAAAACTCCACTGCCAATCATGAGTGGATGGGTGATCCTCTGTGGTGACCCATAACTGGGAAAAAGCCAAAAGAAGAAGAAGATGATTCTTATTTGTATAAGTATTTACATTTTGTTTGAGAACATTTAAAAATAGTTAGGCCAGAAAACAAAAGCATCACCTTGTCCAGATTTTTGTCTCATATTTTTAGACTCTTCCTCACAAAATGTATGTATTTTCTAGAAATTACTGAGGACTGAAGTCATAACAGACATTTGAGTTTCAGACTTCATATCCTTCAGAAAATACATACCAACAAAAAATCTGTTATTCAGGAAACTTTCTAGGTTTGTAAGAGCACTATTTAAAATTAGACCCTATTTTTGGACATTTGTCCCAAATTATTTTAGTCTTTGTCCAGATTTCTCATGCGAAGAGGTTGAGAGGTATGGGCAGCACTGTATTACATCTGACAAGTTTAATGAAACTGTATAGCCAGACCTGGTATGGAGATTTTTAGTGAGAAGATTATTTAAATACTAAGTATATTTTTGAACTCATTTATATGCATAAGAATGATCTTTTCTTCCTAGAATACTAATCTCTTTTGTTATGTATTTTACTGCTTCATAAACACTATTATCACATACGATCTTCTAGACAAACTTGAGGAAAGAAAATATATAGCTTTGCAGTCACCACCATAGATCCCAACAATATCCCCAGTGGCCACAAAAACAATCTAAAACATGACCTTTTTAGGACCACTTGAGGCGCTCTTTAACTACAGCCTTGAAACAGGCTACATTTCAAGTGTATGGAGGATCACCACAAAGGCAGACCATCAACCGACCTAGTGAACTATAGATCCATCAGACTAACGAAGCCTAATATGCAAAGGCATGGAATGAATCATCATAGAAATGATCATCAAGGATATTGGCAGCCTACAGAAACAAGAACCGTCACAGTTTGGCTTTAAGGGTAAGGTCATACTTACTTAACTGTTAGACTTAGAATAAAACAAAATAACAAAAACAGAGAGTCTTGATGATGTTATCCACAATATCCACATTTAATGGGAGAAACCATCACGAGTAAAAAACACTATATATTGAGTGCTTTCATCCGGGACCACAATAGGGCCTTCATCAGAAAACAGTGCTTTCTTTCATTATATGTGGATATTGTGGATACTGTCCTCAAGATTCTCCATTTTTGTTATTTTGTTTTATTCTTGGTTAACTGGTAGACTTCTTTGGGATGGTTGCCATGGCAATGGACAAGGGTAAAACAGTGCATATGCGTATCTTGACCTAGCCAAGGCATTCGATACAATACCCCTTCTCAGGTATTTTTGGCATGCATAAATTCCTACATAACTACAGTAGATGAATTACACACAAAACCAAAGAAGTCAGGATTAGTGAGAGCACCCCTACCAAGAGGCTGATCACCAGCAGAGTACCCCAGGGCTTTGTACTGGGCACACTCCTGTTTGACATTTACTTCTTGGCAGTCAAGACTAACGGTCAAGTCCTATGCCTCAACAAGTTCACAGCTGACTGTAAATTGGGAGCAATTATACATTCTGTCCATGACACCAAAATCTTGCAAGAGGGTTTAGCATGACAAATAACTGCTGCCAAAGCCATGGCCTAAAACTCAGTGCCAGAAAATGCAAATGCATTATCATGCTCTTTGGGAAACTGTCAACCCAAATTAATTGCTCCATCAATAAAGCACCCATAAGAGTTGACCCAGTAGTAAGGGATCTGGGGGCATATAGATATAGCAATCCTGCCTTTAACCAACACATAGCTAAGATAGTAAGAAAAGCATTTTATGTTGCACAAATTATAGGTAAGGGTGTGGCATCCAGGACAAAGAACATGACAGTATCACTCTCCCTTATCAGGCCTACCTTTACATACAGTGCCCCCTTTTGGCATGTAACTAACCAGACACTCACAACATATGGAAAGCCACAAAGGTTTCGCACCAGGAGAATTCAAGGCATGAATACCCTGTCCTTCACTGATCACCTTAAGGATCTGTCTTTGTATTCAGTCGCCTACAAGCTGCTTAAAGGGCTTTCTCAGACCTAGCCCTGATGGATCTGTTGCACATGTGCAAAACAAACAGCATCAGAAACTAATTCTAGCTCCAGCAGTCTGAACCTGATTTGTGCATAACCAGAACATGCTGGAGAGAGAGAGATAGAGATTGGGTTGTCCCAAAGGATCCCTGCACTATGGAAAAGGTTCACCATCCATGTAAAACAGAGTTCATCCCCGCCCCTTTGACAAGTGGATGGAAAATTGTAAATTTATCCCCACTCTGCCCCCTATGCCCCGCACGGGCAAAGGCCATCAATAAGAAAAGTATTGTCCTAACAAACTCCCCCACAAATCCTTAATTAACTCCTTATTAACATGCCCCTCCCCCGTATAGACACCCATGATATTTGGGACCCAAATTCTTTGGGGTACATGGCTAGGCTTGTAAGGGCCCTCCCTAGTGGTTGTTAGTCTAGTAACAACCTATCAGCCTATGGTGCCTTACCACTGTACATGTTTGACTGAAATTATTTGAAAAGCAGTCATGATATGCTCTTGTTTGATTAACTGTATTTTTTTATTGTATATCTGAAATTAATTTGCCGAGGCTAAAGTGTTTTTTTTTTTAATTAAATGTTTTGAAAGAAGGGTTTAAAGTGCAACATGGTGGCTTAGTGGTAAGATGTGTCTTTTATTTCCAGGTTAGGAGGTTCAACCCTGATCACCAGGCAATGTCTGCATAGAGGTTTCCATGTTCTTCCCGTGCCTACATGTTTTTCTCTGGGTACTCTATTATTCTTTCATCTCTTAAAAGTCATGCTATTTGACAAGCTACGCTAAAAAGTAGTCTACATATATGTGTGTGTGTGTGTGTGTACTGCATATACCCTAGTCCAAGAGCAACCACTTCATTTACTGCTTAACAAAGAAAAAATAAATTAAATTAAATAAAAAATGCCATACTTAATGGTCACACAATGTACCTAGTTTAAGAGCAGGATGGGTAAATGTTTATAAAGCATATTGGGGATTCATATGTCTGCATCCATCATATGTCCTATCAGCATGTATAAAGAGTCTACGCAATGGCCTAGTTTCGGTCTATTTATATCTGGTATAGATATGCAGTTGGGCTACAGAGTGCCTATGTTTTCCCTTTGCTGTGGAAAAGGATCCATACAGCAAGCATATAAACCAAACTTTAGATTAAACTGGCAAGTGGATGCCACACTGATTAAAACAATAGTCTCCACATCACACTTCTCAACATGACCATGTAAACCAAATGAACAAGCAGGTGACATATCAGCAATAAGTATGCCAGCATTGTCACATATGAAAGGCCTCCCACAAAAAAAAATGTAATAACCAATATATTTTCCATCAAAGGAGTTTTATTACCGTTATGTATTCCCTTACATGTCTGCAATTCCATTTAGTACTGTTTAGCAACCAAAATGGTTTGGTACATGGGAAATCACTACTCTTTTTCCCATAACGTACTGCACCTTGATAGCCCAGTGGACATACCATACTTTACAGTACTCCAAAATATAAATATAATCGATAGTTTCTGGCTCTCAGAACCCTTTATATGTTTCTATTCCTCTAAAATTTAAATATAATGATTACCACTATGGTTTAGCAGTTTCTACTTCAACCTAACTCATGACAGTATCCACGTATTCAGTCCATTTTTTCCAAAACAAACTATGTGAACTATAGGTAAACCTTGAAATAGGTCAGAGTTATGAGCCGCTGTGAATATTCTCTGGTGAAAATGTGAAGACCAGCAAGGTGGATCTTGCAGAACTTTCTAAACATCTTGATGACATAAAAGGATTAGGAAATCATGTATTTTTAAAAGAGAAGCCATACCACAAAAAAAAAAAAAAAAAAACAGTAACAAGGCTGGGTTGATGGACTCATGTTGAATGCCATGATTAGAATTATCTAGATGATTTCTAAAACCATCCCTAAGGGTACAATTTTGAGAAAAAATGGTAAGAGATAGTCAAAATGCATTCATAAAGAATAATACATTGTAAACTGCTGAAATTAAATTTTTTGCATTTTTTTGCATGTTTCCATATCTACAGTACATATGCAGTGAAAAAGGTTACACTACACAGCTTTTATGTACTGTAAGTTGCTATGCTTCTATGCTATGAACTGCTGTGATGGCTTGCCTCTTGTGGCATGCATTTAGGGAAAACATCTGTTTCTATTGGCAATGTGTCTAAGTGCCATTGCTGGCAAGCAGACCATTAATCAGACAGTCCAGTTTCCATAGAGATTATAGGATGCGCTCATTTTAAACAAACATTACTTTGCTTGACTGCTGAACAGTTGTAGTGTAAAACCTAGCTGCAACTAACTCCTGAGAAGTAAGGCAGGATGATAAATATTGATTTTACTTATCACATGATAAAATTGTTTGCTTTATTTCAGATTTTCATTTCTAGTATTTTAAACAACTGAAACATATTAAGACCTTAATACAAATATACTAAAATACTAGGCAAAGTAGCAGAGAACAGCCTTTCTTACTTCAGCTGTAGTGATAAAAAATGTAGTATTACATTATAGTATTTGAAAGTAATTATGTTCATCTTGCAGCCCCAGATTTGATTATTACAGTGTTCAGTTACAACTGCTTTCAGTCTGAACAAACCACTTTAGCACAGTGCATTCAGATCACCTCCAAAAACTTACTCACTAAGTATTTTGAAAATAATTTCTTGCCAACTGACCGGGTACAGAAGGATAAAGCCCTGACGATGATCAGATCAACCATTGAGGTTGATGCTTGAAGAATGGACTGGAGAAAGGAAATGAGGTGGGGGGTTACCTTTCTCTTTGGGAGGTGCTGGTACATTTCAAGAGGATAAACTCCATGTAGAATACCCAGTGAAGGTCAACGTTTTTATTTTTCTATTTTATTTATTTTGCTTTTGCTTAGTGGAATTGTCCGACTGGGTTTAGTCAAAAAAAACAAAAAAACTTTCCAGCATAAACCCAGGGAGAAAAGCTCCAACTTATTACAAACATTTCTAATCAGACATTCAGTAAAAGATGCTTATGTTTTAATAGATGTTGAACATTGTGCATTTGAAGAAGAGTATTCGTGGGTTTTTCAGAGAGTTGCTAGATCATGTAATTAGTACTTAGAAATTCAAAAAGATGGAGGTGAAACAAGGAAACTAGGAAGGGTAGAAAATGTTAATATTGTAGTTAAGAGCTGTGGTGTAAAGCAGGTTTAAAGACAATTGTATATGTGGCTATCATAATATTTATATTTAAAGTATACAGGTGGGAGTGAGCAGTGTCACAAAATAATGTATATAACTGGGAGTTGCTAGTAAAAGTATTTGGGTATTGGAGAAGAATGATTGTGGGATGTAGAATTCTAAATGAAGGGAAGCAGTTTTGCGATATGACAAGCTGAATATTATAGTGACATTTATCCTGGACATGTAAAGGAGCAAATCCATTGAACTGAAAGGATACTCATTTTTTGAGGGGGTGAGGTAGGGCAGTGTGTCATTAACCAATAACATATAAAAAAGGGAAACTGATTTCAACTACACTCCTTTTTTGTGCCACTAAATTGTTATTCTGTGTTGTTTTTGTTGATTTGTGTAATGGGAATGAATCAGTGTGCCTTTGTGTAGGTATACTGACTGGAAGACACACAACCAGAATAGGTCAGCATTTTTGCTTTAGCTGGGACTATATGTACATTCACAGAATTTACCCTACATATGTATGCCTAGTTAAAATGTTGTAATGCAAATAGTATTACAATGAGTTACACTAGCAGTATATCAATAAAGCTCTATTCATTAATCATGAAACAGTGCTGAGGGTCTACAACAAGAGTATGGGATCTCTCCAGAAAAAGAGATATTGTATGAAGACAACGTTGCCTGGAACAGGAAAGAGAAGTCTATCATAAGCAAAAAACATTGGTGCACCATAGACAAAGTGACAAATTAATAAATACCTGCTTTTTGTGTGAGTGTGTACAACTATGGTAGGAAATGGGGCATCTAACTGAGATGTACATAAATTATATAACTTTGGGTCTAGGATATGAAAGGAAAGTCTGCACTAGACTATTTAAAATTTAAACTGAGGTCCCTGATGTAGGATGGCATATCAATACTAGTAAAATATACTCCCTGGTCCTTAATGCAGGATTTATGCTTTTCACTCTGGGTCTGGGAAGTGGGGTGCGGGGGTTTACCTTACATGTGACATTTAAAATCACACTTGGAGAAGGTGAGCAGCTACCTTTATAATGCACATTCACAGGCCATTTGTAATGAAGGAGTGGGATTTACCAGATCCTGTAGATGCTGCGGTTTTGGCCTTAGAGATGGTGTTTATGACCTACTCTTTAAAAATACAATGTAGGGGACAGGTGGTAGGGATGTCATGGGGTATGTGTGGTGGGGACCGGTGAGTGAAGTTTTTACAGAGCCTCTTGGCCAACAGGTTAGCTTTGTCCACAGGCTCAATATATGAGGTATTAACTACCAGTTCGGCACAAACCTGGGCCCTTCTTTTACATTACAGATGTAACTAAAGAGTGCCTTATGGTTGTCCTTAGTTGAGGAAGTTAATTTGGATTATTAGTTTGCTTTGCAGGACTTCACAAGAAGTCCAATTTGCTTGTTTAACCTAAGGAGGGAGGGTTTCCAGTTTATGGTTTACTCCCTCTTACTCTTAGCAATCTCTTCCTCTGTGTAAAGCCTCTTAATAGCAGTTGCCCACCACGCAGGTTTGCTCTTCCTTGAAGAGCTTGTTTTGGTCATATCAGATACGACCGAGTCAATGCAGTTATATAGGTGCTTGTATAAAGCATTGGTGTAGAACTTGGCATGACTGCCAGTTCCATCTGAAAGGGGAGATGCAGTGAAGCTATCTATACTATCCTGTAAGAGGTTATAATCTGCTTTGGAAAAGTTTTTTAGTTTAGTTGCTGCTGGGGGGGGGGGGTCAGGTGTGATAGTTACTTCGAATGAGATGGATTTATGGTCAGATCTCACCAGGGAAGATCTAACATTGGGGGTGCTACAGAGGGCCCCCATATTGGTACTCACCAGATCCAGGATGCTGGCACACCTTGTGGGGGCATCAACCAGCCGGTCCAGGGCATTGGAGTTAACAAATTCAAAGAACCATATTCAATGGATGGGTAGTTAAAGTCTCCCAAAACCATGGTACTTGGCTGTATCTTGATAGACTCAAGTAGATCCAAATAGGCAGAGTGGGTGCCCTGTGATTCATGGAGGTCATCCTGTAGCCATAACTCTCAACCTCTTAGAACAAGAAATCTGGACAAAGCCATTAATAAAAGTGGGACAAAGGCCGAAAAACAGGGACACATTTTAAATACTGCTCTAACAAACATATAAAGTTGACAGGATAACAGGCTTTCCATTAGCATGAATTTTCTGAAGGCTATGAAGTCTGAAACTCAAATGCTTGTCTTTATTTTTTTAACTTCAGTCTTTAATTCAGAAAACAAACGTAGGCTAAAGAACACTGAGTCTCCAAACTGTAAAAAGTGAAAAAACAGGTTATTGCATTGCAAATGTAGTAACCAAACAGTACAAAGTAACGATTAAGCACTTTTCGTCTTAATTTAAAAAGACTTCTTCAGACCTACAACAGTAGCACAAGTACTCAGTTAAATACAGACTACATGGTGTTTCAAAAAGTATTTACCAATGGTGTTACATAAGTAATTAAGACTGAACACACGACATCAGCAACAAATCAAATACCAAAACGGCAACAGTGTTTAATGATTTGCCACTCATTTGCCAGAAAATCAGTTTTATGAAACGCTTTTCGTCTTAATTTAAAAAGACTTCTTCAGACCTACAACAGTAGCACAAGTACTCAATTAAATACAGACTACATGGTCTTTCAAAAAGTATTTACCAATGGTGTTACATAAGTAATTAAGACTGAACGCACGACATCAGCAACAAATCAAATACCAAAACAGCAACAGTGTTTAATGATTTGCCACTCATTTGCCAGAAAATCAGTTTTATGAAAAACAGACCAAAAATTTCAGGCAAAAATCTGGACATTCTGTGAAAATCTGTACAGTTGAGATGTATGCCTGTAGCTGGCAGTGACTTGAACAGGTGTCCTACCAACAGGTAATTGCACCTGAAATATCTCTAAGGAATCATACTTTTAACCAATCTAGAAGTGTATTTATCTTTAATGAATACTGATACACCACCTCCTTCAGTTTTCACTCCTTCAGTTTGTGGTCTGAATGTATGAAAGGAGGTGTAACCTGGTATGGCTGGGGTGCTCTCCACAGTCTTGAACCGGGTCTCTGTGACTGCACAAATGTCTACATCTTCCAAAGTGCAGATTTCTTCCAGTGAGTGGAATTTCATGTTAAGACTCCTAGTGTTTAGCAGCATAACCTTGAGGATGTTTTTAGATGGCATTTTTACATTGAGAATTCTGTCCTTTAGACACTGCCTAAAAAGGCACTATGGAGGTAGGAAGAGCCTTAGCCAGTAGCTGAAATCCCAGGAGTGACAGATGAAGACCATCTCTGACAAAGCATCGAGGTCTGTCGATCATGTCATCCCAGGCTGACAGATACTGGATCCCCTTAGAATGACACCAAAAACTAAGCCAATTATTGAAGTAAATCATTTTCTGTTTGTAGTGAGACATCAACTTCGGTGAAGGTGATATGCTAATTAAGGCTAGGGTCATACCTGCTTGAGACACATAGTCCAAGAGCTCAGTCATGTCTCTTTTCATACAGTCCAGAGATGTACGTATCAAGTCATTCACAACAACATGGACTATGATGGAAACATAACAGTACCTGTTGTTGAGAGACTTGAGTGCATTTCTTATATGACAGATAATAGCACCTGACAGCCAACTGTGGCCTTTTCCTTATCCAGAATGGTGACAGGGACATCTGTGTGTCTCACGATGGAACAGCTTATGACTAATATGTTTGGATTTGTGTTTTGCCTTAAGGGCTTGACAGGTGAGACACTGGTGCATGAGCTATTATGTATATTGTGTCCTGCAGAGAAGTATTACGTGTAATGTGCTTGTGTTTGGGAGGTCTTTGGTGAGAACCTCCTCATATGTCGGTATGTGTGATATATGTTTGGGTGGAGTAGGAGGTGAGGTGTGCATGCTGACAACTTGCTCATTGCCATATCTACTGACTGGTGTGTGAGAGAGCATGGATTCAAGGTTCTTAATATAGCTGCATCTCTCACATGCTGAGTTTGTGTGGACTAGGAGTAGAGGGTTGTCGGTAAACATAAGGCAGTTGCTACACTGAATCAGGATGTCCATGTAGACCAGGCTGGCTGGAGAAACTGTGGGAAATTGTCTGTCCAAAGTGTTAGGTAAATTTATATGGTCAAGAAAAGAGATCACATTTAAGAATGGTTAGTGGGTGAGAGGAGTGTTGGTACCTCTGAGGCTAGGCTTAGTGTTCCACCTGACAGTAGAGCAGGGCCGCAAAAAACCTCTGGAGGACCACAAGCAAAGACCCCAGTGGTCATTCACCTAGTAAACACCTAAGAACAATTTATATTAGCAGTGTCAGTGGTGCAACACGTAATATACTTGCCTTCACAGCAGTGAGCCATGGGTTCTATTCTTACATCCGGTGGACAGATTGCAGACACTGCAATGTAGTATAAGGGGATTACTGCACTCCTGAGTGTGTCATCCTTCTGATGATGCATTAAACTGAAGTCCCATTTACTTGAGTAAGTGGTGGCTCAGGTGGATGTAAAAGATCCCACAGTACCTACTGAAAATAGTTGCAGAAATTCCCATGATGCCCTGTCTAATTTTCCTCTAGTAGTATAAATACCACTTTGTGTCTCCTCTGAAAAGAGGCCACTAGGCTTGTGAGGATAATCTGGTCAACAAAAAACTATGTTTATAAACATGACTATCTTTTTTTTCTTGGTAAGTTCAAAATTTGCAGAAGATGAGCGATCAGATTTTTGTTGAAAATATTTTGCCAAACCTGTGACGTAAAAAGCGAGCAAAATCATCATCTAGCATATCCATACAAGTTTACACATTGCCTAGCCATCAGAACATTTCTGTCATGCATTCCCACAGACATCAGTACACACACACATGCACACTCTAACTGGGGAGGCCAAAACACTCCCTGGAAATCACTTTTTGTTTTTTTATTCCTAGGCCACCTAGTACAACAGGACCACTGATTAGCAATGTTAGGGCTTTGGATAGTAGGCAACACATTTGCTGGAAAAAAAGCAAAGGAAATATATAACAAAGGGGATGGCAGGGATAAGTGGTCATCCTTGGAATGTAGTCTGGGTGATATTTTAGTTTAGACTGCACTGTCTTATAAGACAGATTTGCGTTATGTTGCCATTCTCCTTCTGTAACTAACTGTGTAATGATGTTTACGCCCACTTAAAGAAACACAGCAGGAAAATGAAAGTTTAACCAATGCATTTATTAATAACATGACAGCAGACCTTTCACCCTCTTAGCACAAGAAATCCAGACAAAAACAAAAATAATAGGGGGACAAATTTAAAATATTGCTCTTATAAACGTAGTCACTAGAATAAAAGGTATTGTGTTAGTATGCATTTTCCAAAAGATATGAAGTCTGAAACTGAAACATCTGTCATTATTTAGTGACTTTAATCCTTGATGTTTTGCCAGAAAAATACAGTTTCTATAGCTACCAGTGAAGGTCCCTAAGGTTTTCGTTTGGAGGTATGTGAATTTAGGTGGCAGCAGCCTACCATCTGCCAGACACAAACCATCTCAGAAGTTGTTTAGCTGTATTTCACAGCAGTACAAGTATCTTTTGTTGTGAAACCAAGGAAAAAATAATGTATTTATGCCATAGGCGTGTGTGTGTGTGTGTGTGTGTGTGTGTGTGTGTGTGTGTGTGTGTGTGTGTGTCAGAGAGAGGGAGAGTCTTCCCCAGTTGATGTGGTTCCCATTTTTGTTTTGTTTCTGTTTTGTTACGTTATAAGTGAGTAACACATTTTTAAATGAGTAATATAACTTTAAGGGCAGCTTGTAAAAAATGGCGCCAAAAAAGTTATTTATATACTTTGTAAACATTAAAGCACAGTTCTGAGGAAGCCTACATTCAGTAGGTGAAAGCGCTTAACTCTGTATGCTTGCTTAGGCAAGGTAATGTTTTATCTGTCTGTATTTAATATACATTAAAAGTTTATTTCGGAGACTGCACTGCATTCCCTCTGTGTACAACGTTGTTACAGGGAAGATAGCGCAGTTTCTAAACATACTGGAAAATATTAAGATACAACCAAACACCCTAATACTGGGTAACTTCAACTACCTTGCCATTAACTGGGAAAACTACTCATGTACCAACACATTTGCCCAACGGTTCTTGGAATTCATAAATTCCAACGCCCTGGATCAACTAATCCATTGTCCCACCAGGGGCTCTAATATCCTAGACCTGGTCATTACCAACATGGGAAATCGATGCTCCACACCTATGGTCACCCCTCGTTGGTCAGGTCAGACCATAAGCTAATCACCCTTAACATCCACATCCCACCCCCACTCCCCAGTAAGGAAACCTCCATAAAAAACTTCTCCAAAGCCAGCTTAATGCTACTCAAGTCACAAGTGACAAACTTCATGACACCCATGTAGACAGGAACTGAAAGTTCAACTGCTGAGTCCTACACTAAGGCACTGTACGAGCACATCCACTCATGCATGAATCATGACATCCCAAACAGAACCAAGATGCTTTCCTCAAAAAAAAATGAAGCCAATCTGGTGGTCCCCTGCCATAAACAAATTTCACAACAAAAGAAAGAAACTGTTGCAGAAAAGAGGAAAATCCCAGGATGCAAAAAATTCCCTTATCAGCCTCAGTAAGAAGCTGAGATCCCTCATAAAATCCTCTAAAGCTAGTTACAAAAATAAAATTGCCAAAGATTCCAAAGACAACCACAAGACATTCTATAACTATGTCAAGAATCTAAATTGCAGTGCTTAGATCTGCTCTGAGCTACAACAGAATGGCATTAAATATACTGATCCCAAGTATATTGCCAATATCTTAGCAGATCGATCCAGTGCCAACTTCACCCCCCCCTCACCCGTTAAATGGCCCATCTCAATACTGGAAGATTGCAAAATGATGGTAATAATGGCCACACAGGTAAAAAATGCACTCTCCAAAGCTAAGAATACAGCATTCATGGGACCAGATGACATCCCAGGCTGTGTACTACATGAACTACAAAATGAACTGGCACCTCACCTAAGTGTCATGTTTAATCATAGCCTCACCTCAGGCTTCATGCCCACTGAGTGGTGCACAACTACAGAAATCCCACTCCACAAGGGGGGATCCACCTTGGATCTCGAGAACTTCCGCCCCATCAGCCTGACGAGCCTGATCTGCAAGGCCATGGAACGTATTATCATGGAACTTATAAACAAAGACATTAACAACCTTCAAACACTGCACCCCACCCAGTTTGGGTTTGTGAAGGGCCGATCTTGTCTCCTGAACCTGATTGACTTCTTTGAATCAGTCTCCAGAGCCATGGACGAGGGTAAGGGGATCCACACAGCCTATCTGGACCTCGCCAAGGCCTTTGACACCATCCCCCACTCTGGAATCATAGATAAACTTACTAAGCTGGGCATTAATCCCTATGTCACTCGATGGGTTGCCAACTGGCTTACTGACAGAACCCACACTGTAAAAGTAGCTGATTCCAGATCCAGCTCCAGAAAAGTGACAAGTGAAGTACTTCAGGGTTCAGTCCTGGGACCACTCTTGTTTGGCATCTACTTCTCTGATGTACAGTCCAGTACTAAGGGACTCTGGCTAACAAAGTTCGCAGATGACTGCAAACTGGGAGCCATTATTGAATCTGCAAATGATGTGGATACTCTACAAAAGGGCCTTACAGAAACAGATGCTTGGTGCCAGAGCCATGGGGTAGGGCTCAAGCTCAATGCCAAGAAATGTATAGTTATCCCCTTTGGAAAAAAACATGTACCCGTGAATTACCACATAGGTGGCAGTACCCTAAACACCGAAAGTGAGATAACAGACTTAGGGACACAGGTGGACAGTGGTCTCACCTTCGATAACCACATCACCACAATAGTCAGGAAATCCTTCTATGTGGCACACCTCATCACTAAGGGCTTTTCATCTAGAAAAAAGGAGGTCGTTGTCCCACTGTACTCATCCCTCATTAGACCCATTATAGAATACAACACCCCATTTGGTATGTACCTCTCAAGACACCTGCAACAACTGGAAAGGCCACAGAAATACCTCACTAAAAGAATCACAGGCCTAAAGCAGATGCCCTATGCTGACCACCTTAAAAAACTCCAGCTATACTCTGTTGCATATTGTCTTCTCAGAGGCGATCTCTGCTTAACATACAAGGCCATGTCAAACCCAGAGCTGTTGGACATGCTACACTTAAAGAAATCCCAATACCCCAGAGCCACACGCTCCAGGAATCTAAACCTTGTCATCACAATAAACAAAATATGCTGGAGGGAAGGTTCCTGACCCAGAGACTCCCCAGACTCTGGAATAGACTGCCCATACATGTCAAGCAGAGTGCCTCTTTGGCCCACTTCAAAAGGAAGCTTGATGATTGGATGGGAGAAAGGAAATTCACCCCAGGGATCAAGTCAGTCACCCTGCTAGACAGGGGTCCAGAAAGTAAATAGTATGGGAAGAAATAGCCAGGGAATTGTTATGGCGAGGCTTGTATAGGCCCTAGGGCTGATAGCCTAGTACCAACCTATGAACTGTCTTGGAACTACTCTTAGAATCCCTGTCAAAGGCTAAAATAATTATTTTATTTACATGGGTGTAG
The DNA here is from genome assembly GCF_019279795.1 of Protopterus annectens. Classification (NCBI taxonomy): domain Eukaryota; kingdom Metazoa; phylum Chordata; order Ceratodontiformes; family Protopteridae; genus Protopterus; species Protopterus annectens. The sequence goes on along the minus strand of NC_056747.1, from coordinate 588,472,911 downwards.
CTAGGTAGCCTCAGTGTACTCAAATGAGTACATTTTGTCTGAGTATCTCTTGGAAAAAGCACAGAATGTTTAGAACTGTGTAAATGAATATTTGTCGCATGGAATACACCTCTAAAAATGAAGTTTGGCAACAAACTAAGTTGTCCTGGATATCTTCATGGGGGGTAGGTGGATATTATGGGGAATTAAGTGGGTTGGGGTGGTGAAATGGTTAAGTGGAGGCAAGGATGGTTGGGAGGAAATGAGATGAGGATGGGGAGGGGCTTAAGGGGTTTAGTCTAGTGTAGCTGTGTTAAGCAATCACATTTGGGCGTGAACTTGCTAAGGGCAAGGTACGCCCATGACGACCTGTAGTTATGTCAGGAGAAAGGTAGGCCTCTGGGTCTTGGTTGGTGGCATGTGGGCTGTAGGTAGGTATTTCTGGATTTCTTTTTGGGGGGGGTTAAGAGTAGGAGATGGTCTGTACGTCTTATTCAGATTTAGGGACGTTTTTCTGGGGAGGCAGTTGGGGGCAGGCTGTGCAATTTTAGGGTGTCCATGGGGTTCTTGCATTCATTGAGGGTTTAGCATTTTTTGGGTAGTGCCCTTTTTAAGGTCCTTACCTTTGTTGATGGAGGGTTTGGCGGCTGGAGGGAGCCATTACAGTCTTTTGGGAGATGGTGCATGGGTTGCGAGTTCTATGGGGGGAAGATGTTGCTACCGTTATTCTGATGCTGCATGCTGCAGCACATTTTTACTGAAGTTCTCCCTTACTTTTTGGTGGACGATGCTGTTTCTGGGCTGGTCGTTGTGGTCTTCCATTGAGGTTGTTTCAGTGGTGGTGGTGGCTGTGAGCAGCCTCTACATCTTGTGTTTGGGTGAGCCAGGATGTCGGTTGCAGGCTATGCGGCCAACGTGAGTAATGTTTCTTGTTGCGCATGTGCAGAAGAGTCTTAAATTTACAAAAAGGGGGGCTTTTATATCTTAAGTTGCATGAGCACATACTTGTTGTGGTATCAGGGATGGCTGGATTGTATGGTGAAGTTTGACACTTTGATGGATGTTTTTTTCCTTGTGTGAGGAGGCCACGAAGTGGAGGGGTTTCTTGGGCAGTGCAGTGCAGGTCGGTGAGGTGCATTCTGACACAGGGGCTGTCATTCTGCCACTTTCTTGGCATGGCTGGCTGTCACTCTTTCACAGCCATGTGGAGTGGTTGATTTGGAGCGACCGTGAGGTCGTGGTGTGCCTCTCAACTGCACTCATTTTGGCTAGATGGCCAGAGCTGCCTCAGTTTTGGGTCTGTTGTTGTAGCATTGTGGTATGGCCAATTGAGAGGACCTCTGGGACCATTCAAGTTTTGAAGCAGGCCTGGTTTTTGTCCACCTTGAGTTCGTGTGATCAGCGTTGGGAGATGGTGACAGATGGTTGGGCTGCAGACTGCAAGCCCTTCGAAAGGTTCATGGGGAGCAAGGCCTGGTATTCTGTCTGCGTTGAGTGCTTGGTTCCTAGGTTTGTCGGTGTTCTGGTTGTGGGGGGCTTTGCTTTTGCCAGTCCAGCAGTTGGGTGTCCTCCAGTGTGTGTGCTGCATTGCAGATGACGCAGTGGTGTGGTGGTTGCATTGTCACCTTGTGGCAGCAGGTTGTGTGGTTTGTTCTTGGGACAGAGAGGCTGATGTGGTTTTGGCACTCGACAAGGGGTTCTTCACATCTGTGCTGGTATGTGGGTCGATCAGGTGCAGGTGAGATCCAATTTGTGTGTAGTAAAAATAAATAAATAAATAGGTTAATGGGTGGGCTTTGGGACTGTGAGGGGGGGGGTCAGGGAGGTGGGAGGACTGGCCTGCTAGTGTGCGAATGCTTGGGCCTCTGTCTGGATGCCGAGGTCTCGTGCTGGTGAAGGGCTTGTGTTCTATCTGAAGGCATTGAGGAGTTGTCAGAGGGTGAGTGCTGCTGAACATCTCTACAGGACTGGATACAGTGTAGCTGTCAAGAGTGTTGTTGTTTTTGGAAAGCTCAGGTGGATGTAAAAAAAAAAAAAAAAAAAAAAAAGGGGGAGAAACAATAATGGGTTGGAGACTGTGCTATGTATACGACAGACATGACATGTTGGGATGAACACATACTCAAGGGGGTTGGTCTTTGAGGCAGCAATGAACGGTTGCAGAGCGGCAGCATCTGTGTGTGCTTTCAGTTCAGTATATGTGGTTTTTGGGAGGGTTCTATTGCAGAGCTGACTTGCTTTCGCTGGATGGGTGGAGAGCATGGCAGAGTGCTGATGGCTAGGCCCCTTTGTCACAGCTGTGCATGGAAAACCATTAACAGTTTCTGCTTTACCCTTTACTGTTGGTCAGTCATTTGTTTTCTATATCAGCATAATATTTTGATCACATAAGCTTCAGGTCACCTTCCTTCTCATTTCTTACTATTTTCTTGCTTGCATGATAATAGGGTGATTCATAACCGTCGTTAGTTCTTTCTTTCTGTTGGTAACTGTGATGCCCGTGCCCTGGCCCAGCAATCAAGGAGCCTCAATCCTCACCACTAGCACCAGAGAGGGCGCCTCATATATGAGGAAAGTATAACAAATACACACAGTAAAGTGCAATTTCACTTAAGAGCACACAGAGATCACAGTCAGTCCGGGGCTGGTCGCTCCCTTGCTCCCCAGGTCCCCAATAAGACTCCCCACTGGCACAGCTATAGGGTCCAGATCTCAGCCTATCTGGGCAAGCTAAAATCTCCAGAACCCTCTCTGTCCAACCAGTGCTTCGTGTCCCTGCCCAAGTAGCTGACACACCCACACTTTGAGATATGTTTATACAACCACACAGACACTCCTAGAGAAGGCTGGCACAGGTTCTCCAGCTGTGCCCCTTTTACACAGACTATGTGGTAGTACCACTTACCACCACCCAACTAATATTTATCAGCTACTCAAAGGCCCTTAAAAGGGTGTCCAATTATTACTGTGCAATATTATTAATAAAATTGGTAGATGTGACTAAACAATCTCAAGGCTTATTAGAGTTACTTGGTACAGGATCCTTATATATATGCAATGTACTCTTAGAGCTTAACTTATCTCTACACAAACCAGCCACAGTTAAAATGTTTTAAAATATTTAATAATAAATAATTAAAACCGCAAGGCAATACTATTTACTACACAGCCAGTGCTAGTCAAGAGTTCAGATATCACACAAAAATACTTAAAATAATTCAGTAGTACAGTTCTGACATAACAGAAAAACTCTTAGTCTAATCTTTCTAGCTATCCCTAAAAGAAAATACAAGTCTAAGATAACATACATGTGAGCAAGAGGCAGTGCTGTGAGTTGGATGATCCAGACAAAAATGCTTAATGCCTTCTGATTCTCTCTGTTTAAATTGCTATTGCAGTTCTGATAAACATGACATCATCTTTTTACACTTTCCTGGTGTTCCCAGGCTACACATTAACTGCATTTAGATTCTTAACATCTCCCTTTTGTTATCTTGCAGCTGGTCAGGAACAGAGCAATAAAAATACATTTGCATGTTTAAATCTAGCAATTTAACTCTTGGTTAAAACAATAGAAAGAATTTCTTCATCTAGACTTTTCGGCATCACTGCTACTTCAAAGGGTCACCACATGCTTTACTTTGGTCAGTAGAGTGCACTGTTGTCACATTTATTTCCAGTTCCACATGTAACAGTATTTATTTACATTTAAGATAACAAGCCTGTTTACATTCATATTTACAAATGATAGAATTCTCTATAAAATTCTATCAGGCTAGGCTGACAGCCTTCACTCTTCTCTAACAGTTCTCACAGTCACTAGGTGGCTGATTTGGTCTGAGACCCTTTACTGTCATGACCCGCGCCTTAATGGCAATGACAAGTACATGTAAATGATCATATGCTTGTACCGCACTACAGTAAAATGACATAAGATAGAACAGATAAGTAATATTGAATAACCAGGTAATTACAAGACTGGTGCACCTGCATTCAAGTACAAATAACAAGAGAAAATAATCAAACTGGCAATGCATAATAGGACAACGAGACTTTGATATAATAAGCTTTAAATATTAGGAGGAAGACAGGTTTATTACTGACTGTCAAAAACATGTGCAGTGGGTTTCTTTTGTTAGGTGCCATTTAAGTTGTTTTCTGAATTGTATAAACTTGTCAATTTTCCTTAAGTCTGCTGGGAATGAGATTCAGGTAGCAGGAGCTATTTAAGAAAGTGTTTTCCCCTACTAAGAGATGGGATAGGATCTAATAAGTTATAAGGTATCTTGGCTTCTAAGAGAATAGCCAGAGGAAGGTATTGACAGGGGGAACCTGACAGTGGGGCATTAGGGTTTGTAAAAAAAAAAAAAAAGGAAAAGAGAAGAGTTTGTAGATATGAAGCCAGTTAGCTTTTTGAAAGGTGATACAGTAATGCTCATTACTTGGACCTAGAGGGATGAACCTTAGTAAGTTATTCTCAGTTTCTGAAGAGTACCTTGGTTTTGGTTAGAGATACTAAATTTTCTTGCTTCAGGGTTTCAAAGTTTGAAAGTCTGTTGACATCGAGTACAATGCCCCCTTTGATATGTACATAAGCAGGCATATCCAACAATTGGAACATCCACCAAGGTTCCTAACTAAAAGAATACAGAGCGTAAGTAATATGTCCTATGCAGACCGCCTCAAGGCCCTATCCCTGTATTCGGTCTCCTACAAGCTTTTGAGGGGAGATCTATGCCTGGCATACAGGGCGTTGCCAGACCCCACTCTGAAGGACCTCCTGCATATCCACAAAACAAATAGCACCATAATTACCCATTCTAATGACTTAAAGCATGCCTGTGACATAAACAGGACATGCTGGAGAGATAGGTATATACCCCAGAGACTACCCCATCTGTGGAACAGGTTCCCCATCCATGTGAAGCACAGCTGTCCTTGAAAAGGTCTTGAAATGTGTGCTATTTGGAATGTGTGTTATGTATTTTGGATGTTTTACATGTCCTTTTCTTTCTTGCAGATGGGGTCTTGGAACGCTGCGGTTGTAATTTGATTTGGAATAGGTGGGGACAATGTGGAGCCTTCTCGTTACTATTAGAGGGTTTAATTTTGTCCTTTTCTTTGTAGATGGTGGTGTGCTGAGTACTAGTGGTGGCGATATAGTGAATTTGCAGATGATGGAAGCAGTGGCGAGCGAGGAGGTTACACATGGGGAGCACAAGTGGGCAACAGTTACTGATGGAAGTAAATGGATTTCAAAGTTGTTGAGTTTTGTAGAGGATTTTACACTGCTAGTCAGAGAAGGACAGGCATTTGAGTTTGTAATATCAGGGTTAATTGGTTGTACAATTTGTTGAAAGTTGTCCCTGCTTTTGGGCATTTGCATTCAATAGTAAAAGGGAGCATGGCCATTGGCCATAGGTAAGGGTATGATGGGGTGGCAGGGGTCCTTGTCAGTGCCTCCATGTTAAGTAATTATGGTAGGTGTGCACATAGAATTTATCATTTTTTTTTCCCTGCAGACTGTTGAAGTGCAGAAGGCATCATGTGGTGGCTTGAAAAGGAGATTTGAAAGGTGATGTTTTGATAGGATGGACTTTTGTGCCATTTGAATGGGGCACAAGGAGGGTCTGAGTAATCACCTTAGTAAGGCCTGTTAAAGCTCAGTGTTTAATTAGTGGGAGCTGATTATTGTGTTGGTATAGGGGGCAAGTAAGGAAGAGGTAGGTAAGGGGGCCAAGGGGAAAAGCTGTCAGGGATGATTTATGGGGAGTGGGGGGATCCCACAAGATGAGTAGAGTCACAAAGTTCATAGGAGCACAGGAACTTATTAAGCTACAGCTCTACGGCTCCTGTAAGCCAGTGAAGTTAAATCCTTGCTTCTTGGAACCTTGGGTGGTCGTATTCACTCATCCAGTTGTTTGAACCGTATGTGGGGGAAGGGCCAATGAGGTGTTTGACAGGATGTGGGAGTTTGTTCCTAACGGGTGGTCTCTTGGGGTGACAAATTTGTCCCTTGAGTAGATAGGGTTAATTAGTAACCCAAAACGTGAGGAACAGTGTGAAAACAAACTGATAACCACCAAACCACACTGTGAGAGGAAAACTGAAGCAACTGGCAGCCAACAAAAATAAAATCAACTGTTTATTGTAACAAATAATCCAACATTAAACGCTTAACGTATCACTGCGTTTTTCATCTTCTAAACACATAGACTTCATCAGACAAACACATAAAATTAATTTGACATTTATATATGCTGACAAGCATTTGAATTATCCAGTAGTAATGAGACCGTGGCCTCATAAATATGTATGCATAAATCCATTTAATTTAAGCCTTTTGACAGAACTTTTTTTCTCACCTAAGGAATTTGACTTTAAAAACTTTAAAAATCTCTCATTGTGTAAAATTATAAGCCTGGTAAATAAATTTGGGAGTTCAAACAAAATATTGTAAAACAATGATTCCACATGAACATATGTAAACATACAAACATCGTATCATTAAAACTTGACAAAACAATGATTTTCATAGCAAATACTCCCACCCAGTGGTCAAAATAGAAATTACAAAAAATAATATGAAATGTGTGTAAACTCTGTTTTCAAAAACCTAAATGTAAATAATATAATATATAGGTTATTGATATATTAAATGTAAATAAATATACATATTGTTAATATATATTTGAATATAAAATACTGAATATAAACAAATGTGTATTTTCTACCAATAGTATAGTAAAATAACAAATAAATACGTCAATATAAATATATAAATATCAATAAATAAATCAATATTACCCCAATGTATGAAACAATGTAAATGTTTAAAATATTTAAAATACTTTCTAAAATATGAAACTTGATCAATTTTTTAAAAACATATTTACAATCTAGCTGCCCTCATCTTAAGGACGGGTGCAAGGGAAATATTGTCATTTAAACCTGGGAATTTCTTGACCTCCAATATAATTTGCCAATATAATTCCCGGTATTCAGTATGTTTCCCATAAACCACCCCTTTCATGTTTCTGAACTTCTTCAATAATAAAAAACTTATACTTAGCTAGGGGACATATAATGGTGTGTCTGTATAGTGCATTACTTTTTTTTATTTTTTATGTCATTCATGTGTTCATAAACTCTCCTTTTTATTTTTCTTTCAGTCTTTCCTACATAAAAAGGAGAGCATATCCCACATATTGCAATATATACAACTCCATATGACTCACAAGGATTATGTGTTTTACTTACAATTTCTTTTCCTCTTGATTCAATAAATACACTTTGTGTGTCAACCAACCAAGGACATTGTGCACACATTCCGCATAGATGTGTGCCATTTGGTTTCATTGTTTTCTTTTTACCCTTATTTTGAAACGTCAACCAATCTTTAATATTATGTCCCCTTCTAAAAATAATATTCAAAGGTTCTTTCTGTTTAAGACTAAGGTCTGTTAGTTTTATGAACTTGCACCATTCTTTATTAAGCACTTTTTGAATTACACCTGCATCCCCACTAAAATCAGTGATAAAGGCCTGACTGTATATTTTATCCTTCACAGCAGTGGAACTCATTAATTCTGCTCCATTGATTCTATCATTGTCCTTCAAATTAGCAGATTTTTATTTAAAATAGGTTCAAATCTATTTTCTCTACCATTGATAACTTCTTCTTTAATTTTGTTACAGAATTCCAAAGGTTAACCTCTCTCTAAAAACATTTGAATCAAAAACTCACATTCATCTAATCATTTAAAGTCATCTTGGAAATCCTAACAAATTGGGCTTTCACTAAACTTTTTTTCTGATGGAGAGGGTGCCCGCTACTGAAATGTAAATATGAGTTGGAAAATGTTTTCTTTCTAAATACTTTTGACTTAAACCCATTCCCATCCTTAATTAATAACACATCTAAATAATTTATTTCATTGAGACCAGTTTCATGAGTAAATTTTAGAAAATTAGTTGAGTGGTTAATATAATGTATAAATTCATCTAATCTTTCTTTGCTATCGTGCCAAAATATAACTATATTGTCTAAAAAATGCTGATATAAACTCCAACTTTCTTTATATGTGCTATTATAAATACATTTCTTTTCCCAAGTATTCAAAACCATGTTAGCATATATAGGGGCACACCTAGCCCCCATAGCAACACCACTAAGTTGGTGAAAGTATTCACCTTGAAAAAATATGTAGTTATATTTTAACACCAATTCCAGTAGATTCACATATATATATATTTCATTGTCATTTAACTCCCCAAAGGATCTAATTGCCTCCTCAAACCATTCTAAACCTGTATTGTGTGGTATAGATCCAAACAAATCCACCACATCAATGGTTACAAGGATCAGCTCATCATGAAACGTATTCTCCTTCACTTTTCTTAAAAAATCCCAGGAATCTTTTAAATATGATTCACATTTCAGCATTAAATTTTTCAATTTTACAACTATGTATCTAGCTAAGGGGGAAATTGCTGAACCTTCAGCTTCCACTATGGGGCGTAAAGGAGGATCATGAAGGTTTTTGTGAACTTTCGGAATTCTGAAAATGGATGGAATCTTTGGCTTAGTGTTGTATAAAAACTCAAACATCTCTTTTTCAATAAATCCTTCTAAAAATAAATCGTATAATGCTAAATATATTCTCCTGTATCCAATACTGATTTCATTTTTAGAAACATTATCATATTTTGAAGCATCAAGCAACATGTGAAACATTTTGCCCTCATACATAATGGAATCCATAAGCACTATACCTCCCCCTTTATCAGGCTTCATCACTTTCAAATTAATATCCCCCCTTAGCTCCTGAAGTAATTCTAATTCTGTAGGTGAAAGGTTTGATGTGTATCTATTTTTCTTAATCACCTGTCTCAATTCATTTTCTACAATATTTTAAAAATTCCTTAGTTGGGTGTGTATGGGAGGGTCCCAAACACTTCTTTTCCTTAACTCTTTAGAATCATCTACATCTTTTGATGTACCGTCGCAAATTAATTCTAAATTAATCTTCCTTAAAAACATCTTTAAGTCTATCACCACTCTACTAATATTGCATTTTATTTATGTAACAAAGTTTAGACCCTTGGAAAATAAACTGAAATGAATATCTTTGATATCTAGTTCTGTATAGTTGAATATGTTAAAATGTTTAAATTTATTACAAGTGCAAACAACAGATTTTGTAAAATCACAATCATCTTCTAGTTCATCATGTCCAATTATCTTCTCCCTTTCCCCTCCACCCATTCTGTTGAAAATTCCCTTCTCTCTGATTCTTTATCCTTTCTGACCTCCAAAGGGGTGGGAATTCTAAAGGGTCAACATTTTCTTGTTGTAATTCTTGATACCCTTCATCATGATAACTCCTACTTACATATCTATCACCATTAATCCCTGAATTAATTTCATTAGCATAATTAAACATAACTCTGGGTTTGGGATATTGTATGTGATGTTCATATTCAAATACATCTCTATTATTTTTTCTTTTCTTCCTATCCAAAATTCTGACACATTTCTTATCTATATTATTTCTCAACTCTGAATACTTTTTTTTTCATTGTCAAAAGTAAACAGAAGATCTTTTGTGATTTTCTCATTTACAGAATCAATTTGCTTTGTCAAGTAATCTATTTCTTCTTCATTGTTTTTAATAATAGCTCTAATGAGCTCAAAACCCCAGTTGTCAAACATTTTAAGTAATGCATCATGAAATTTTGTACCTTCCTTTACATTATTAGGGTATCTGTGAACCTGTAGACCTTTTGGTACCAGCTTAGCTTGTAAACATTCTTTTAAATATGTATTATCTATATTTAAAATTTTGTATTTAAACAATAAATCATTTAACGTATGTGTATTGTCAGCATATGTTGAAACATTGGTAGAAAATATACATTTGTTTATATTCAGTAGTTTATATTCAAATATATATTAACAATATGCATATTTATTTACATTTAATATATCAATAACCTATATATTATATTATTTACATTTAGGTTTTTGAAAACAGAGTTTACACACATTTCATATTATTTTTTGTAATTTCTATTTTGACCACTGGGTGGGAGTATTTGCTTTGAAAATCATTGCTTTGTCAAGTTTTAATGATGTGATGTTTGTATGTTTACATATGTTCACGTGGAATCACTGTTTTATAATATTTTGTTTGAACTCCCAAATTTATTTACCAGGTTTATAATTTTACACAATGAGAGATTTTTAAAGTTTTTAAGTCAAATTCTTTAGGTGAGAAAAAAAGTTCTGTCAAAGGGCTTAAATTAAATGGATTTACGCATACATATTTATGAGGCCACGGTCTCATTACTATTGGATAATTCAAATCCTTGTCAGCATATATAAATGTCAAATTAATTTCATGTGTTTGTCTGATGAAGTCTGTGTGTTTAGAAGACAAAAAAACACAGTGATTCGTTAAGCGTTTAACGTTGGATTATTTGTTACAATAAACAGTTTATTTTATTTTTGTTGGCTGCCCGGTGCTTCAGTTTTCCTCTCACAGTGTGGTTTGGTGGTAGATAGGGTTAATGTTATATAGTAAGTTAAGGTTTTACAGAATAGCACAAGGATCATGTCACTTGGGAGTTGGGTGAATTTTGTTGGTAGGGTTTTAGGACGCATGGTAGGTAGGTGGCTGTGTTGCGGTACTTTTAGAAACTGGGTGCTTTGTTACAGGGGAGTTAGAAGGTTTACGGAAGCCTGGTTGCAGGAAAGGGAAGCTTTAGGATAGGTCTTAATTACCAACTAGTGCTATAGGTAATATAAGGAAAGAGAGTTTTTGAAGGGAAAGGCTAGGGACAAACAGGGGTTAAGAATGGTTTGGTAATGAGTGGATTGTGGGTGTTTATGGCTGGGTTCATAGAGTATTTCATTGCTGAGCATAGGTGAGTTTTCAAGAACTAGGTCAAGGGGCACTGGATTTCTGCCATCTAAGGTTAGGACATTAAATTTTTGGAGTTAGACTATTCCCTAAGGTAACTGAGTTGTTGCACATCCAGAACATGGTAGTTGGTGGGCTAAAAGTGATATGCTACAGTTGACAGGATCCTGGATGTGAGACTTGATACTAGTTGTTTTGTCTGGGTGTCAATTTGAGTTCAAGGGGTTATAGTTTGTGTTTATAGGTTGTCAATCCATTCAGGTTGAGCCATGATTTCAGCTTTGAAGGACACGGAAAAGGGTATGGATTCTCTTGGGGTGAGCATTCCAGTGGTACAGTAGGGTCACAGTAATCCTCCTTTATTGAGTTTCATTAGGGTGTGTTTCAGTGATGGCATGGCAAGGTGGGTTTATGACAGGATTCTAAGGTGATTTACAGATGATAAGTACACCGAAGGATGTTTGGCTTGACTCTTCCCTTTATGGGAAGTAGTGGTTTGAACAAATTTGGGTAGAAGGGAGGGGGAACAGCCTGGTCAGTCTGGTTGGTGGAGAAGAGGGATAGGCTTGCCCTCTTCTGTTCCCTCTCTGGTGTCTGGATGTTCATTTCAAGGAGCTGAGTTTAGGAAAATGAGTAGTTGGAGGAAGTTTGCTGAATAGATAAGTAAGCTGAGGTAAGGATGCTGCTTATTTGGTGGAAGGTAATTCAATAAATGGCGTATGAAGTGAGATGGGATGCTGCTTCATAAGTAAAGTAAGTGAGCAGAGGTATGGACCCTGCTTGTTGGGTAGGGTGAGTTGGTACTCTGCCCTGATTAGCATTACAAGGATAGTGCTTCATAAGTAAAGTAAGCGAGCAGAGGTATGGACGCTGCTTACTGGGGGCAGGGAGAGTAGGTATGCTGCCCTGATTAACATTACAAGGATGTTATGCTGTGTTTAGAATCAATTATATTATGATTAGTTGCAATTAATGAATTTGATGAAAAATGCTATGCTATGAAATTTAATAAAGGTCATCACATGCCATTCAGTGTGATGTGTGTTTATTACAGGGATATGGATTTATGGATATAAATGGTAACAGTTGAAAATAACCTGCCTTTTCCTATGCATCTGGGGTAGCATTTTGAGGGTTGAGTCCATTTTTAAAGTTGGTGGTTGGTAGTGGGGACATCAAAATTAGGTTTGAGTACAAAATGTAAATCTCTGGCTACACCCCTGTTTATTTGACCAAACAATATACCATACTGCCCTCTCATTAGTACCAGGTATGCATTACCTGAACCTCTAACTGCTCAGCCTCAGGGTATCCACACAGTCTGTGCCTGATGTCTAGAGACCAGCCACTGTGATTCCTCTACATACCTGGATAATTATACCTCATCGGCCTCAACAGCCTTGTATACAAAGCCTGCAGTTGTCATAGCAGAAATCATTTCTGCAGTCACAGGCAACTTAATTAATCTACACCCCAATCAGTTTGTTTTTTGTGATGTGTAAGTCCTGTCTCCTGAACCTAGTAAGATTTTTACAAAAGTTCACAGAGTCTGTGAATAGTGATGGCTTTTAGTGCTGACTCCAATGCTGGTATTAATTAAAGCAAAGTACAGCCCTCTATGTCATCTGCTGGATTGCAAGCTCACTATCCAACAGATCCCTGACTATGAAAGTCTCTGGTACGCTCTCTGAATGTAAAATTGCAACTAGTAGAGGAACCAGGAGGATGAACAATGGGGTCTCTCCTGTTTTAGGCATTTATTTTGCAGATATCCAATACGGTAACCAACAAGTGTGGTTGAACAAGTTTGCTGATTACCTCAAGCTTGGCACAGTTATCCATTCATCTGCGGAAACTAAACAGCCCCAACAATGGATGGAATGCACACATACTTGGTGTACTGACAGTCTCAAGTGAAATGGATAAATGTACAGCATAGTAGCATTTGTAAAAAAAAGTTTTTATCACCCCATGTGTTAAAAATAGTTTTTCTGTTTATGCAGCTACTGCATAAGAGACCTGGGTATTTACATGGGCAACTATCTCTCATTTGGTCATCATGGCCCTACAACAGTCAAGATATCCTTCAATCATTCCTAGTTAATTTTCAACTGAATATCTTAAAAGATCCAAATGATGTCATCCTACCACTATATTTTTCTCAGATCAGATCCATCAACGAGTACAATTCTTCTTCTGAAATTTATAAATCAAAGCATATTGCTTACCTGTAAAGGCCCCATGTATACTTAACCAAGAAAATTAAATACCTTAAATCCATCAACTATCCCAAAAGAGTAGTACAGTTCTCGTTATACCCAGTACTCTACAGGCTGCTCTGAGGACACCTGTGTCTCACTTTACAAGCCATGAAAGACCCATTCCTATTTGACTTCCTACTTCTCTGAAACAGTCTCTCTACCAACTCCCACACTATGGACCTATAGTTACACCAACAATAAATAAGAATTGCAGCAGAAATGGATTCCTAACTTGACAACTTCCCAGCATAAGGAATTAGTTACCACTACAAATCAAAGTACTACCCTTAAGGATAGTCTAGATGTCCGGATATATAAACACAAATTTATACCAGGGTCATCATGCACAGTCCTACTTAATTTGGGAAGTGAGCAATATTAGTTAAGCATTTGCTCAAATGAGGGAGCCACATGCTTTTAAGTGTGTCTGCTTAAAGATGACTATGGTTAGGCAATTTATGTTCCTTGTGTTTACCTGCCTAGTATTGTTTCTGTATGTCCTGTGTTTTATTCAACACATTATAAGGATGTAAAACTGTTCTTTCACAACTGTAAAAGAAATAAGCCAAGCAAGCTGGGGGTCAGGAATACACTAGGCCATCATAAACCATAGGGTTACAGATGCTCATAGGTGCATTTTAGTGTTGTTTCCCAATGTTTTTATTCAGTGATGGCCTGAACACAAATCAAAAAAAAAAGGGCTCCACATGGCCCTGCATGACCCACTGCCACCAGACTTATTCCTTAGTGCACCCCTCCAGTTTCCCCCATCCTGGTACCACACACTGCACATTATTTTGTTTTCTTCTTTCTCTTCCATTTATATATTACTCTCCGGTGTTTTCTGGCATTATTTTAGCACATCCTAACTAGTTAGGACTGCATTCTAATAACAATATAACCCCCCCCCCCCAGGTTCCCCTATCATGTGCACATTATTTTGTTTTCTTCTTTCTCTGACATTTTTGTATTACTCTTCAGTGTTTTCCAGCATTCTTTTAGCTCAGCCTTTAATATTATATTAAGTTTTAAATATTGCTTCCAAAAGCAGAAGACTGAATATGATAAGCTGTATTTATGGAATTAATATTCATGAAAGGACAAGCGGTGGTTACGTCATTCTAGGTTCCAGCTCTAATACTGGTGGATTGGCATAGGTACGTAATTGCAAATTATCGGTGTAATTGTCAAAATGTTAAATTAACAGTTTGGCAGAAAACTTAGAAAGCTTAAGTATTGGTGTCATTCAAAGGGGATCCAATGCCTGTCAGCCTGGGATGACATGCTCGACAAGCCACGATGCTTCGCTAGGGACGGCTTGCACCTGTCACCCCTGGGCTTTTGGATATTGGCAAAGGCTCTTGCCATCCCCATAGTGCCTTTTTTAGGCAAGGCTCAAAAGACAAACCCATCTCCATAGGTATCACAAGGGATAAGATACTAAGAGTAATGCTACTCAATGCCAGAAGTCTAAACCTCAAGATGCACGCACTCGAAACTCTCCTTAACATGGAGAACATCGATATCTGTGCAGTAACAGAAACCTGGTTCCAGGCTCTTGAGAGCACCCCAGCACTACCAGGTTATACCGCATACCATGTTTTTTGGCCCCAAAACTTGGACCGAACCACAAAAGGAGGGGGAGTATCAATATTCGTCAAAGATACCCACACCTCCAGGTTGGTGGCACAGCACGAAGCATCAGAGACTATCCATGTGCAACTAACAGTGGGTAAAACTGCCTTCCAAAGATGCAAAAACCAAACGGCTGCAGGTACACTGAGGTGCCCAAAACACACAACAACAGCAAAAGTAAATTAAGGCACCAAAGTTACACACTGGAAATCAGTCACTGTACTTTAATGCAGAAGACAAACGGTAAGCGCTTTCACAACTTAATGTTGCTTCATCAGACCACATCACTACAACTGATGCTTGGTTAAATACCAGGACAATTAGTATGACATCACAATTTAAAGAGATATTACTCCACTAACATAAGAACATATATCGATATCCATAAGAAAAATGCATAAAATATATAGAAAGGTGTGTATTTACACACAATAATATTTAAAAAAGGGGGAATGTCATCCCTGATGGTTATTAAAAAATATATATATATATATATATATACATACATATACACACACGTTTTTGTGCACATATAACCATAATCGTACAATAGAAAATATATAAAAAAAATCCTATTTAGTGTTTAAGGTGCCTTGCCTTAAGGTAAGGAACTAATGAGGTGCAGCCATTCAAACCAGGATATCTATCTGCTTGTAATTTAGTGATCCATTGTTGTTCTAATTCTTCAGTGTGGTTTTCTACATCACCACCTCTGTTTGTCCTTACTAGTTGTTGAAAGATTAAAAATTTACAACAATGACTACTGTCTGTATTCGGAACATGATTAGCTAGAGCATTTGATTGCTTCTGGTTCCGTATGTCCCTTATATGTTCTAACATTCTTTCTTTAAAACTCCTATTTGTTTTGCCTACATAATAGGCATGGCATGCTTAGCAAAAACAAAAATAAACAACATCGACACTTTTACAATCATAGTAATTCTTCGTATAAAGTTTAAAACATTTCACAGGATGAATGTACTCATTTTTAGTGTAGACATGCTGACAAGCAGCACAATTCCTGCACGGGAAGGTGCCCTGTCTGTTTGAGAGATTTTTTCTAAAAGACTGATGTTCTCTATTACAGAGCTGCTGCTTTAAAGACACATTATTTCTAAAACTGAAGTTTGGGGTGTCACCAACTGTGGAAACCAGACCTGGTATTTCATGTAATAAGTGCCAATTCTTTTTAATAATTTCCATATACTTATTGATGTCACTTGCAAATCTAAACACTATTCTAAACTTATTTCTATCAATACTGCCTTCCAGTTTATAGCCTGCTACAGACCACCCTCCCAAACCCAGGAACCCCACTCGGCCTTCAAGATAACACTGGAAAATATGAAGGTCTCTCCAAATACCATTATACTGGGCGACTTCAACTACCCAAACATAGACTGGGAACATTACTTTAGCTCCAACACCCTAGCCAAAAGGTTCCTAGAATTTATAAACTCAAATGCTATGGAACAGCTTGTTACCACTCCCACAAGAGGGGAACACATACTGGATCTGATCATCACCAACATGGGGAATCTATGCTCCAGACCAGAAGTGTATCCCTCACTGGTAAGATCAGACCATAAACTAATCTCACTAGAAATTCACATCCTGACCCCAGCCCCTGCCCAGAAAACCACAGTGAAAAACTTCTCAAATTTCACACTCCTCAAAACCGAGGTGGAATCCTTCAAAGCCCCCGGGCCTGTGGAAAATATGGCCCAGACCGTAGAATCCTTTATAAATACATTATATGAACACCTTCAGGAATGCATGGATCATGCAATCCCAAACAAAACCAAGACCCAATCCTCCAAAGGCAGGCATCCTGTCTGGTGGACCCCAGCCATAAACAAACTATACAATAGGAGGAGGAAGCTACTACATGATAGAGCAAAATCCCAAAAAGGGAAGGCATCTCTGATCAGTATTAGCAAAAAAATATGGGCACTCATAAAATCGTCTAAGGCCAGCTTTGAGAGAAAAATTGCACAGGACACTAAGGATAATCACAAGGCTTTCTTTAGTTATGTTAGAAACCTGGGTGGGAATTCCCAGATATGCTCAGAATTAGTCCAAAATGACAAAAAATACACCGAACCCACAGACATTGCCAACATCCTAGCTGACAGGTTCAGCGCAAACCTCTCCCCCCCTTCCCCACCAAAAGGGCAAATATCTATCCCAGCAGAGTGCTGCCCCCCTGACACCTCATCTGCTCAGGTAAGAGCCGCCCTCTCCAAAGCAAAAAACACATCATCAATGGGACCAGACGGTGTCCCGGGCTGTGTCCTACATGAACTCCAAGAAGAACTAAACCCAAACATAAAACTACTGTTCAATCTCAGCCTTACTACAGAATATGTACCCAAAGAGTGGCGTACAGCAACAGTGGTCCCACTCCATAAAGGTGGTGCCTCAACGGATCCTGGAAACTATCACCTCATAAGCCTGACTAGCCTGGTCTGCAAAGCTATGGAAAGGATCATCATGGACCTCATAAATAAAGATATTGGGGACCTACAGACACTGGATCCTACCCAGTTCGGCTTTGTTAAGGGCAGATCCTGCCTTTTAAACCTGGTCGATTTCTTTGAAACAGTCACCAAGGACATTGACGAGGGGAAGGTGATCCACACAGCCTACCTGGACCTCGCAAAAGCCTTCGATACAATACCCTACTCGGGCATTTTAGATAATCTCACCAGCTTAAAAATAAACCCCTATGTCACTAGATGGGTTGCAAACTGGCTCAAGGACAGAACCCACATGGTTAGAATTGCTGGAGCCATGTCAGACTCCAAACCAGTTACAAGTGGAGTCCCACATGGCTCAGTCCTGGGACCTCTCTTGTTCGGTATATATTTCTCGGAGATACAGGCCAACACGGAAGGACTGTGGCTGACCAAGTTCGCAGATGACTACAAACTGGGCGCCATAATCG
>NC_056747.1:588422664-588450164 GCF_019279795.1 Protopterus annectens | reverse complement strand
GTGGCTCCCCCTTTGTGGAGTGGGATAACTGTTGGTGTGCACCATTCAGTGGGCACAAAGCCTGACATGTGGCTATGATTGAACATGGTGCTTAGGTGGGGAGCCAGTTTGTTCTGAAGTTCATGTAAAACGCAGCATGGGATGTTGCCCGGTCCCATGGATGCTGTGTTTTTGGCTTCAGAGAGTGCAGCTTTTACCTGCATAGTTGTGATTACAGGGACTCTGGATTCTTCCTGTATAGATATGGGCCCTTTAGGGGGTGAGAGGGGGGTAAAGTTAGCACTGAACCTATCTGCCAAGATGTTGACCATATCAGCTGGTTCTGTAATTTTCGTGCAGCTGTGCTGTAACTCCGAGCAGATCTGGGTGTTGCCATTGAGATTCTTGACATAGCTATAGAATGCTTTATGGTTGTCCCTAGAATCAGTGGCAATTTTGTTTTCATAGCTAGCACTGGAGGATCTTACAAGAAATCTCAGCTTCTTACTGAGGCTGACCATGGAGCTCCTCCACTCATGGGATTTTACTCTCTTTTGCAACAGTTTCTTCCTTCTGTTGTAGAGTTTGTTTATGGCAGGGGACCACCAGATTGGCTTCCTTTTTTTGGAGGACAGCATCTTGGTTTTGTTTGCGATAGCACAATCCATGCACTTATAAGTGCTTATAGAGTGTATTTGTGTAGGATTCAGCAGTCGTAACTGCATTGTCCATCTGCATGGGTATCATGAAGTTCGCCACTTCTGTCGTAAGAAGTAAGACGTTGGCTTTGGAGAAATGTTTTACTGTGGTTTCCTTAATGGGGGGGGGGGGTGCAGGATGTGGAAATCTAGGGTGATTAGCTTATGGTCGGATCTGACCAATGAGGAGTTGACTTCAGGTGTGGAACACCGGTCACTCATGTTGGTAATGACTAAGTGTAGGATATTTTTGTGCCTGGTTGGGGTGTGGATAAGTTGATCCAGAGCATCGGAGTTTATGAATTACAGAAAGCGTTGAGCAAAGGAGTTGGTACATGAGTAGTTTTCCCAGTTAATGGTGGGGTAGTTGAAATCGCCAATTATTAGGGTATTTGGTTGAACCCTAACATTTTCCAGTATATCAAGAAAAGAGGAGTGAGAATCCTGGGGCATGGTAGGGGAATTGTAGCAAGCTACAATTTGGATTGCAGTTTTGCCCAGAGTTAGTTGCACTTGGATAACCTCGGATGCATTATGCTGAGCAACTAGCCTGGAGGTGTGGATATCCTTAATGAATATGGACACACCTCCGCCTTTGGTGCTCTGGTCCAGGTTAGGTGGCCGAAAAGTGTGGTATGAGTTATAGCCTGGTAATGCAGGGATGCTCTCTGGAGCCTTGAACCAGGTCTCAGTCACTGCACAGATATCGATGTTGTTCTCTATATTAAGGAGTGCCTCAAGGGAGCGTATTTTAAGATTTAGACGTCTAGCATTGAGTAACATTACCCTCAGTTTTTGTTTGCCTGTTCCTGTTATGGTGGTGAATTTATCATTTGAACCTTGCCTAAAAACGGCACTATAGGGGTGGCTTGTACTTGTGTATGTATGTATATATATATATATATATATATATATATATATATATATATATATATATCTATGGTTCCCTATCACATCACCGAAGTTTCAAATCTCTGAAGACCATATGGCTGAGACCATACATCTGAAGTTTTGAAACTCCGAAAACTGTCTATTGCGAACCCAGGATTTGCCAAATTCCTCACTGTGGTGCAATCTTGGAGCTGGTATATTTAAGTAGTGGGGAATGTGGGGGGAGTGCAGGTGGGCTTGGCCTTCTGCAAAAATGTACAGGTAAATTGTTTTGTTTTATTTCCTGTTTTTTTTTCAGATTTTCAAAACTTCGGATATATATATATATATATATATATATATAGATATATATATATATATATATATATATATATACTGGACCCAAAACGATGGTGCACGAAACACCAAATACAATAGAAACTCCAAAAAACTTCCAGCACTCCAAAAAATGAAATAAAATAAAGGCCACACGTGAGTTTAAGGCTTTATTTAGCCACACAGTCTGCCCCACAGACCGGTTTCGCTTAACAAAGCGTCATCAGTGTAATCATCATACGCAAGTACGTCTATTTTAAACTCATCTGCCCTTAAAGAAACAGTTCAACTTCTACACATGCATACCAAATCGTATAGACTGCATATATACAAAAATGTACATTTGCCAAAATCAAACACTAATAAATTAGCGTTTAAAATAAACCTTACAGCCCAAATGTTCATGCAACACTGTAATCATACATACTATACATATATATACACACATATATAAATGTGGATAAACAAATAAATAACTCAGTCCACCAAAACAATCATATGATTACCACACAACTTAATCCCTATTATGGCAAAAAAACATTAAATAGACCTTAGTTACCAAATAACCTGGATACAAAATTCTAAAAGGATATAGCTCCTTTAAATAAATACCAAAAAAGCTACCAGTGGTCATTGAGACCTGGCTTAAACAAAGCCCCTAAATTAACAATCCACCTACGTTCCTTGGCAGTCAAAATGTTATGTTGAGCAACCTCATTATTTACTGAGGTATTGATTTTATCAATCCCTACAAAAACAAAATGTGCCATAGGATGTACTAAAATATGTTTATATAGGGCACTACGGGTCCTTTTGCATTTTATATCACTAATATGAATAGCTATCCTTTGTTTTAATATGCAAGAGGTCTGTCCTACATAAAATGCCCCACACTGGCATATAGCCATATAAACCACCCAGGAGTTTGTACAAGTAACAAAACATTTAATGTCATATACTTTTCTGGTATTAATAGATAAATGATGAAGTTTTAGACATTAATTTACAATATTTACAATGACCACAATATGTACTGCCTTTAATAATTTATTAGTGTTTGATTTTGGCAAATGTACATTTTTGTATATATGCAGTCTATACGATTTGGTATGCATGTGCAGAAGTTGAACTGTTTCTTTAAGGGCAGATGAGTTTAAAATAGACATACTTGCATATGATGATTACACTGATGACGCTTTGTTAAGTGAAACCGGTCTGTGGGGCAGACTGTGTGGCTAAATAAAGCCTTAAACTCACGTGTGGCCTTCATTTTATTTCATTTTTTTGAGTGCTGGAATTTTTTTGGAGTTTATATATATATATATATATATATATATATATATATATATATATATATATATATATATATATATATATATATCCGTGTGTCTGTGTGTGTGTGTGTGTGTGTGTGTGTGTGTGTGTGTGTGTGCATATATATATATATATATATATATATATATATATTTATATGGATCTAGGACATTTCACCAAATGCACATTTCACTGAAACTCATATCACCGAACACAAATCACCGAAAGCACAATTCAGTGAAACACATTTCACTGAAAGTGGTATATGGCCTTGTCCTCACTGTAGTGTGACCCTGGAGTTGGTATATATAGTGGGGTGGGTGTGGGGGGCACCGGCCCCCAAATCGGGGTGGGGGTGGGGGTGGAGCCCCCCACATATTTAAAGTATATATCATGTTTGGATAAGAGTAAAATATTGCAATTGCAAGTATGCATGTATATAGTTTACCACATTTAAAATATGTGGGTGGTTATGCCCCCCACACCCCCTACTACATATACCAACTCCAGGGTCGCACTACAGTGGGGACAAGGCCATATACCACTTTTGATGAAATGTGTTTCGGTGAATTATGTTTTCTGTGAATTGAGCTTTCGGTGAAAAGTGCACACTAATTTAACTTTCGGTGAAATGTGCATTTGGTGAAATGTCCAAGATCCATATATATATATATATATATATATATATATATATATATATATATATATATGTGTGTGTGTGTCTGCTTATGTGCATGTGTACATGTATATACAGTAGATATATAGATATAGATAGGCATATATACATGCAAAAAATAGTAAAAAAACAAAAGAATAAAAAACTTGCAAAAATACAACTTCAGAGAAATGGCTGAAACAAATGAGGCTAACCCAATAACTTAGCGCTTTCGTTCACATTTACTCAATGGACTTCCTCAGAAAACAGAACACAACATACACACAAGAGATAAATACTACATATCTACCAATAGAAAACAACCACCAACATTCAAACCAGTCTGACAGCATTTTCTATGCCTGCCATTTTAAAGCACATTTAATATTCAGAGAATCATTTAGCCCTGGGCTGATGTCAGCATTAAGAAAAAGCTGCCACTTGAGTTCACAAAACTCTAAATAAGTGTCAGCATCACATTTAAAATGTAAAATTTTCTGCAATACAAATAATACTTTTAAAACCAGTGCTTTTCATACTGTGCTTTGCCAAAGCATTTTACTATCCCCATTTTTGATGGCCATGTAATGCTCCTTTATTCTATCAGATAATTTTCTAATAGTTTTACCTATATAGAAGAATTTGCAATAATCACAAAAACTCAAATGTACAATTTAATCAGTAGAATTATATATTCCAGAAATTTGTGAAGTATAATTGCAGTGCTCAGAAATATAAAACATATAAAAATATATATATAAAAAAGAAATATAAAAATAACCTTTTTCTTCTGAAGACTTGGTCATGCCCTTGTCAACCCCCCACTTGAGCTAGTCTCCTCTCTTCTCATCGTATCTGCTTTGTCCTCCTTGTACTTGCTCTAGGAAACTATTCATACTGCACTCCTTAGTGTAATATTCTCTAAACCTTTTAATTACTTGTCCTATCCTAGGCAAGATGCTACTCAGGGCTAGGGTCATACCTGCCTGGGCCACATGATCCGAGAGCTCTTCCATGTCTCTTTTCATGTAGTCCAGGGAGGTACGTCTCAAATCATTTACTCCAACATGGACAATGACAGAGTCATATTTGTACTTGTTGTGGAGTGACTTGAGTGCATGCATTATGTGGCAGATCCTGACATCCGACAGGCAGCTGATTGTAATTTTCTCCTTGTTCAGCCTGGTGCGTGGGACATCAGTGTGCCTGACTATAGATTCACCTATAACTAAAGTTTTAGGTACATTGTCTTGCCTTAAGGGCTGTTGCTGGGTAGCACACTGGTGTAGTGAGCTAAGTGACACTGGTTGTGATTGGTGTTTGTTTGCATTTCAGCTTTGGAGGTCCTTGTTGCTTGGGCAGGTTACAGTTAAGGGCCTCCGCATATGTGGATTTAATGTTGCTATGTGTGGGTGTTGGTGGTGTAGGCTTAGAAGGGCTATGTGTTGCTTGAGGTGTAGTGCAGGTGTTAACCTTCTCCTCTTGACTGTCTAGCACAATATTGGATGGAGAGAGCTTTGCTTCCAGTTTGGCTATGTAAGTGCATCTCTCACAGGTTGTAGTGTTGGGTGGTAGGAGGAGAGGATGGTCTGTGTACATGAGGAAATTGCTGCATTGCCCCAGTATGCCCAGATTCACCAGGTGGACAGGAGAAATCACCAGAAGCTGACCCTTGGGCATGCCTGGTTTGGTGCTTTTTTTGTAAAGTACAGGAGCTGTTTTCCCTTGCTTTAGCAAGGTACTTTGCAATTATAGGCTGTTTAGTGCCTACGATTAATTTCTCCTTATTAACAAGGAGAGTTGAGTGCTTGTATCAGTTTAAGGCTTCCTAGTGCTTTCCAGCAGGTATTAGAGCAAGTGCTAGTCACAGGGATGGTTATAGGTAAGATGAAAAAAAAATGGTTTATCCTAAACATTGCAGTGTGCACTAGATAAGTTAGATATGAAAGTAGGTAACTTAAGTTTTATCTGTCTAAAATTTAAGTTTTAGTGGAGGGTCACTATTTTTAAAAAAGCAAGATAGATTGAAAGGGGTGGTCACTTTTGTATTCTGGTACTATGGAATACAGTAGGATGGCCAATAAATTTAAATAGTTGAAGGGGACTGATTTCACAAAATTATAATTTTGTACTTACTCGCACAAGCCAGTGAAAGCAGAGAGGAAATGACATATATGGTCAAATTAACATAAGAGGCAGGCAACTAGAAAGACAGTGGTATTTAAGAACACAACAGTAAGCGGGTGAGTGGGTGGGGAAAAATTCTGCCTGACTCACAAGAGACAAAGCTGTAGTCTCTTTTGAAGTTTTAATATGCAGTTAAAAGCAGAATACTAGTAAAACACAAGGTAGTGGGTTTCCTGGTCTTCTGCAGGATCCGAAGCACATCCTCAGATGAAAGGTCCCAGAAAGGGATCAAAACCCCATCACCCACAGTGTCAACTGAAGAGTAGATAAGTGAAGATGGATAAGAGATCCCTTGTCTTGTTTGAGAAGGTCCACCCAGTGAGGTTACTTGTGGTGATTGCCCCTGGCCAAGTAAGAAAGAAGGGGGAACCAATGCTGTCTGGACTGAAAGGAAGTCACCAACAATATTTTGGGAGAGTCCTGCCTGATTCTGTGCAAGACTCTCAGAAGCAAGGGAAGGGGAGGAAAGGTGTAAGGAAACATCCCTCTTCCAAGGAAAAGATAGGTCATCCAGCCAGACTTCCCCTCAGAATCAGGAAGATCAGAAATCACTTGGGGAAGGAGGGCTAAAACATACCTTGTCTTATCAGTCTGGTAGTTAACAGTTCTAAAGGACAGGGTAGCAGCCATACAGACCTTTTTGCCCAGCCTCTCTGAGGCTCTACTATCCTTATCTGAAGGAAGCAACCTGGTAGAGGGCTACAACTTGGAGGGTTTGTCAGAGGAGATAGGCACCAATGAAGAATCAGCAGAAGGGCACTTATACAGAAATTTACAGTCATTCACACATTGTAAAATAAATCTGATTTCTTAAGAGCTGGGGGATGAGAATCAGAGGCTGCAGAAGCTGCCGAAAAGTTATCCAGGAGGTTAGCCAGAAGTGTAGGAACAGCAGATGGTTTGGGAGACTCCATCTGGAGAAGCTTATAATACCTCTTCTGAATAAAAAAAACCTCAGAACAATCCCACTTAAGTTTTTTCATATGAAAAATAGTGTCCCCAAAGGAGAGTTCGCCTAAAGGGGAATCTGGACTAATAGAAGCCTCTTCCTCTGAACCATAGTCCAAGGGGGGAGGGATCTGAGAAGAGTAGACTAATGACTGTTCCCCAGAATCCAGATCCTCATCAGAGGAACCCTTCTCCTTAGGTGTTTTAAGAGGAGTAGGAGACCTGAGAGGGGTAGGCACAGAGATCCCTTGAAGAAGCTTTAAAGCCATTAAAGCATTAAACAACCCCCGAGTAAAATCCTGCATTCACATTGGGGATCCTTAACTACCGGGGAAATATGCTTGGGTTTCTGTTTCTTTTTCTTCAGGATGTCCACATGAATAACCCTGGGAACGTCGGTTTTCTGTTTCTTTTTCTGCAGGATGTCCACACAAATAACTCTGGGAAGGCTGGACCCTTGTCAACACTCAATAAGTGTAGCAGAGATCTCCTCCTTCACTAAGATATGCAGAATCACTCTTGGTAATTGGAATATAATCAACGGAAGTTCCTCCTCAACATCTGCAGCAGATGTTTGGAAAATCTCCGAGGACGTGTGATGCATCAGATCCTTAACTGTCTCCAATGGTGGTCACTGAAGAGAATTCAGAATCAATGTCCAGATGATCCTCCAGACTTTCACTAGTATTTACTGAGACGTCTGGGGGAAGCTTTACAACATAGTACCTTTATACCAGTTAATTTGCCTTTGACAATTGCTTTCCATAACTTATGTGAAGCTGATTTGAGAAAGTTATATGGGACTACAGTTAAGAAGAAGAGACAGTATAATTTGAACTATGATGAACACTGTGCCTTAAAGAAACTGCAATTTGACAATACTATTGTAATGAAACAAGCTGACAAGGGAGGTGCTATTATTATTATTATGGACTGTAATGCCTATAAGACATCCATGCTCAACTTTCTTCAAGATGAGAATGCTTTTAGAAGAATATCATATAATGATGTTAAGAAATGCATTAGTAATGTTAACATGTATATATATGAGCTACAAATTAATGGTGAGATAGACTTAGATTTGTTTCACTTTTTAAAAGTACCCTGTCCCACTATTCCCTTATTATATGGGTTACCAAAAATTCATAAATGTTTAGATAACCCACCCATGAGGCCTATTGTCTCTGGGGTTGGGTGGATAACTGAACCGATATCTGTTTATCTACAAAAGCGATTGTACCCCTTATTATTGGAGTGTCCAAATATCTTAAAGGACACAGGTGATTTTCTAAGCAAATTTTCAATTTGGTATAACAGTCTACATAACAAACTCGATTTAGGTTGTTATTTATTTGTAGCCTTATACACTCTCTTTTTACTGTCATACCAAATGAGTACGGCATTGAGGCCACCAGACAGTTTCTGAGTAAGAAAATAGATATACCTACAGGTGATGTTCAAAATATATGTGCATTATTAGACTTAGTTTTGAGCAACAATGTATTTATGTTTGACCAACATTTGTTCCTACAGTTAACCGGTGTTGTGATGGGAACACCGGTTGCTAATACATATGCTAACCTAGTCTTGTATCAATGGGAGCTAGAGTTTATACATGATGGTGTAAAATTTTTGAACAGTAATATTTGTTTGTACCAGAGGTTTGTGGACGATTGCTTTATGGTTTGGAAGGGCTCACACTCTGATCTGCAAGATTTTATAGCATATTTAAACAGTAGTACGAGCTTCTTGGTTTTTAAGGAGATTATATCTGAACATGAAGCAATTTTCCTTGATGTTAAGGTATATAAAGAAGAGGGTACTTTACAAACTACTATTCATAAGAAGGATGTGCATACCATTAGATACTTACATTATAATAGTATGCATGCACCCCATGTTTTTAAAGGAATTGTTAAAGCTCAATTTTCACGAGTCAGTAGGTTAAATACAATCGACTCTGCATTTCATATACAGTTAGATGAAATGTTCAATGAGTTTGTTAAGAATGGCTATGACTTGGATATATTGGAATAATTGAAGAGAATGGTAATACTTAATAGGGGTACTACATATAAACCTTACCTTAGGACAGATGCGTGTATGGATGATCATGTGATCATTGCATCAGGATCTAATATTGGAAATATAGTTAGAACTAGATATGTTATGCATTTTAGTAGTAGAACAGGTTTGGTTAAATATATCATAGCCAAGTACTGGCCTGTGTTGATGGCCTGCCCAGAGGTTAATTTTAGGTGAAAAGCCTTACTACTCATATAGGAATATGAGAAGTATTAAAAGCTTACTATGTTATAAAGATTTTAATTTTGTCTCAAAGCTGAATGTTTTCTCTGATCGTATTGGTACTTTTAAATGTATGAGCTGTTCTTGTTGTATAGACATTGCTGCTACCCCTAATCATGCATTTATTCATCCTGTTACTTTAAAAGAGTTTTACTTTAAATCAGTAGCATTTTGCAACAGTGTAAATGTGGTGTACCTGGCTACTTGTAATGCCTGTTCAGCATTCTATGTGGGCAAGACCACACGTAAACTTAAAGACAGAATAATTGAGCATAAGTCAGAGGTTAGAAGGGAGGTTGAAAATAATGCTCTTTTTAAGCATATTAAAACATATGGGAATACACATTGCTTTAAGTTTAGATGCCTAGATTTAGTTAAACCTCATAGTAGGGGTGGTGATATTAACAATGTTTTAGATATTAAGGAATATGAATGGATTTTAAGACTAGCAGGGGATTCTGCACCTGGATTAAACTCTACTGTTAGCCTAAAGCCTGTTTTAAGTAAAATTCAGCGTGTTAAGCTGTTTTAAATATTTTAAACATTTTGTATTTTGTAAATCTATTATGTTATATGTTACATTATATTGTGTCTGTCAGTCATGTGATTTTGCCTGCTATCATGTGACTGTTTCTGCTCCTATTTAAAGCAAGCTGCTTTTGTCTGAATGATTGTTAGTATTGAAGAAGGGTTTCACCCGAAAGCTTTGCTGTGATATATTAAATTCTTTTCTGCCTATGTTTGTTTGTTTCTTTGGAAGCTTTACAGCAGCCATATCAGACCTGAGCTTTTTGGCCTTTTTCTTGGATGAAGGCTGACCCTCAGGATGAAAAGTCTCCCCCATAACACCCTCAGCCAACAGCTTAAGACATTGTTTTGAGGGAAATAGACAAGGAGGAGAAGTGACTATGAAGGGTCTTGGGGACAGAACACTGTGTATGGTGGTGGAAAGTACCAAGACAGAAGAGACATTGGTTGTGGCAATCTTTATGGAGAATCAACCTTCCACACTATTTTCCTTTTGCGGATGACATGAAAGCAACAACACTAAAAATAAAAATAAAAATAAGTAAAAGAGAAAATAAGGAAAACCCCCAATGGATCCCCTGAACATGGTTTGGTAACTAGCAAAGAAGAAAGGTGTTCAGACCGACATTTAATGATGCTATTCAGACTGGCTGCAAAGAAGTTCTGAAGTGTGTCCATCTGTGCATCACCTTTATGCCCTACGCCTTCCGCAGGGAGCATGTGTGTGATGTATGGCACCTGTAAATAGTTAAGGCTTTGGTATCCTGGTCAGTCATTGGGCTATCCTTAGCAGGAAATCCCTTACGTAGGGAATACTGCAACAGAAATATGGAAAAACATCTGCCTGTTCTTACTAAAAATCAGTAGGAACTATAGCAACAACCTTTACACTGGGGAACCAAAACAGGAATGGGACAGAATATCCAAAGCAAAGTGAGATATGGGAAGGATGTGTCAGTGGTGTTTCATAGGAGGAGGTAGCTAGCAAACTGTGTGGCAACCTTTACCTAGGGTTACCACCTGTCCCACTTTGCGAGGGACAGTCCCTCTTTGGGCAGTTGTGTCCTGACCAAAAATATTAAAAATGGCATATGTCCTGAGATTGTAGGGCATAATTATGTCTCATATTTTATGTAATAGTTGCATAAAATAGTTATTTCTGTATCTAAAATACCTAAACGTTACAAAAACAGAATAAGCAACTAAACTGTTAAAATAATAAGCTTTTATTTAGGCAGAAAAGTAAAGTTCTATCCTTTGTACTGACCGTGGGTATGTGTCGGCCTGTAAAATCTGATGTGTGTCCCGAAAATGTCCTACTATGGCCATTTGAAAAGGTGGCAACCCTACCTTTACCTTTCTGATCAAGGAAAAAACTCCATAAGAATTCTACAGTGTTCTCATCATTGCAGACGTCAGGTTGTGGGTGGCACCATGCATGTTTAGGAGCTCTGATGTCAGTACTGGAGTGAGAACAAAACATTAGCTACCTTTCCTTAGCAGTATCCATGATGGGACCAAAAGGGCAACAACAGTTGCTATTTTTTGAATGTAAGATGCATCCTGTAATTTTATAGCAGTTACTGTACACTGTTAAGATGAGAAATGTGCAATACCAGTTGAAAATAAAACTTTTCTGTACTGTGTACTTATTTTTTTAAGCTGGGGATCACAAGCTAAGGACAAAGAAAATGATCAGGATGAGGATATCTAAAGCAGAGGGTATTGTTCTCCTTTAACACTCATTTGTAAGCGGGGAGTAATTATGCAATAAGTACTTTATGCAAGTCATTTAACCACCAAACAGTGCACCGAAGTCACTGTTAAAAACAGGCACGTGCTTTATGAGTTTGCATAATTAAATAAAATAATGCAATAAGGAAAAAAGATGCATTAGAGTGGTAGCAGGACATCATTTATTTACGGTGAAGCCTCTGTTTTGTTTTGTTTTTTTTGTTTGCTTTTTTTTTAATGGGTCACATTGTATATTCAGGTAGATTATATAAATTACTAAGTCTGCAGAAATACATTTGAAAAGCATCCATCTATCCTGGAATTTTCTAAGATGCGTCTGCTGTTATATACCAGATGTTACATTTGTGTGCTCATTTTATCATTCAGATTTAATATCGTGTCTTAGTAGCAGAGCTAAGGAACGTTCAAAAAGTCCTTGAAAAGCACTCAACTGTCATCAGTTATATGCTTTAACTTTGTAACAGCATGGTGTTCACCATGACAACAGATTATGA
Organism: Protopterus annectens; assembly: GCF_019279795.1. Taxonomy (NCBI): domain Eukaryota; kingdom Metazoa; phylum Chordata; order Ceratodontiformes; family Protopteridae; genus Protopterus; species Protopterus annectens. Next base: position 588,438,093 of record NC_056747.1, on the reverse strand, counting down.
TGTCATACACATTCATTTTCTGGAGAACAATGGCAAGTCAGAAACATTTTTAAAAGGCAATATAACATGCTAGATTTCTTTATTGTTTAATAGATCAAATAGCAAGAGAAGGCAAGGGAAGTTATGTAGTTCTAAATTATCTATATTTTTAATCCACTGTTGGACAGCTTTCTTAAACTGAAGCTTGGCATTTCATCCCATGTTCACAAAACATTTAACCGTCATTATGTTCATTAAAAATTATCTCACTTTATAATACTCTTAGATGTTGATTAAACAACATTTCAGATCAGAGCAAACATGACAAAGTGTAAACGTATAAGAATTATCCAGATAATAGCTATATGTTATGAACTAAGACATAGATGAGAGTTCAACAAGATTTCATTATGTGAACTTATCTGAAATGTTCAGTCAAATTATAACATGGAACTTAACTCTGAAAGCAAAGTCAATACCTTGCACCATCTACTAGGCCATATTTAAACTCATAGCAAACAATAAGTCATATCACATAATCAGTTTGTCAGTACTGACAATTTAGTTACTTAACTGCATGTTCCGAAAACGTTAGGACAGAAATATTATATAAATGATGACACTGCTTTTATAATTGACTTTCTAATAATTCTGAGGAAGAATCTCTGTGTGTGTAAATAGTTAATTTGTGCAGTATAAGAAAATTATAAAATTATATTCCTAATTCATTTTCTGTATACCAAGAAATCTGAATGCTTCCTCAGATCAAATTCATGTGACTGATGTCCAACCACTACTGTATCATAACAATCAAAAAGCCTGCTGCTTTGTGGACATCTGTAAATAGTCATGTTTTTGTTTTATCTACCTTTAAATAATTTTGTACAATCTTTATTTTAAAATTAATAAAAAGTTGTTTATAAAAAGCCAGCTGCTTAGTTATGTGTTTAATACTGACTATAACATGGAATAAAAAAAAAAAAAAAAAAAAAAAAAAACAGATATGTAGACAAATGAGTTGTTGATGTGGTTGGGTCATGATGTGCACAAAGCCTACTTGACAAAACTAGAGACAATCCAAATATTACTGAACACTCTTGTTATGGGGATGTCAATTATCCCACCATCAGCTGGGAAACCTATGCTAGCTCTAACTCGCTAGAGCAAAACTTCCTTGACTTTGCTAACTCAAATGCCCTTGGACAAATTGTTCTTACCTCGACAATACAAACATACTAGATCTGGTCCTCACTAACATGTCAAATAGATGCACTACTTTAACTGTCTGACCGTCATTAGTTAAATCTGACCACAAGTCAGTCATCTTTCAGCTGACACTAATGCCAGAATTCACAAAGTGAAAAATCAGACTAAAAAACTTTACAAAGACAAACTACAACCTCCTAGGTGAAGAAGGTATAAATGCATTCCAAGCCCCACCCCCAGCTGGAAGTGGTAACTACACCAAAGCTTACACTAAAGCCCTGTATAATCACTTGCATAAGTGTATAGACTTGGCTGTACCAGAAAGAATCAAAGCCAGAGCACCAGTTAAAAACAAGTCACCATGGTGGACATCCAGCATCAACAAACTTTACAAAAGTTGCTGTCCATGAAAACAAAGGCGAGGCCCCAGCAATGGAAAAGCACCCTTCTAAACCTCAACAGGCAAACAAGACAGCTTGTCAAATCCTCTGATGGCTTCTTTGAGAAAAACTTAGCAAGCACAGCCCAGGATAACCTAAGGCCTTTTACAGCTATGTACATAGCCTAAAGGGTAGGGCCCAAGCATGTGCAGAACTAGTAACCAGCGGTATTCACACACACTGATCCTGCAGAGCTAGCAAATCTGCTAGCGGATAGGTTTGGCAAAAACTTCACTCTCCTTTTTCCTCCAAACCTGTCACAAACTTTGCCCCAACACACACACACACATGCACACACACACACACACACACACACACACACACACACACACATACATATATCTGAAGAACAGGTCCAAGGCAAAAAAAACACAACCTCTATGTAACTAGACGGCATCCCAGGCTGTCTTCTAAACAGGTTAAAACATGAAGTAGCATCAACATTAAGTACCCTTTTCAATCATAGTCTAACCACAGGCTTTTGTCCTGCAAATGGAGAACAGCAACAGTTATTCCCCTCCAAAAGGTGGCCTAGCAACATACCCGGTGAATTACAGACACATAAGTCTGACCAGCCTCATCTGTAAGGCCATGGAACGTATCATTATGGACCTCATAACTAAAGATATAGACAGCCTCCAAACCCTGGATCCTACCCAATTCAGCTTCATCAAGGGCAGATCCTGCCTGTTAGATCTGGTGGACGTTTTTCAAAAATGTGACCAGGGCCACTGATGAGGGCAAATCTGTGCACACAGCATACCTTGACTTGGCAAAGGCTTTTGACACAATACCACACTCAGGCATTACTGATAAACTTAGCAAACTGAATATAAACCCCTTCGTTGTAAGATGGGTTGCCAACTGGCTGACAAACCAGACACACTATCAAAGTGGGTGACTACACAGGCCTGTTACTAGTGGGGTGCCACAAGGGTCAGAACTGGGCCCCCTACTGTTTGCTATATACTTTCTCTGAAGTTCAAGTCACAACTAAGGGGTTGTGGCTAACCAAGTTTGCAGATGACTGCAAACCGGGTGCAATTATTGAATTGCCAAATGATATCAGTATACTCCAACAGGGTCTTACACAGACCAACAACTACTGTCTTAGTCACAGTCTCAAACTGAATTTGAGGAAATCCATCATCATTCCCTTTGGCACAAACAATGTCCCTTCACACTATCAAATCAACAATACCCTAAGTACCCATTAAGTGGTAAGGGACTTGGGATCACATGTTGACCATGACCTTAACTTCAACCACCATGTGTCTACTGTAGTAAGGAAGGCTTTCTATGTAGCACACTTGATTAGTAAAGGCATTGTCTTGAGAGAAAAAGAGGTTATAACCCCTCTAAACCCGGCATTAATCAGACCCATAATTGAGTATAACGCCTGTTCAACATGCACCATACAAAACACCTACAGCAACTGGACAGACCTCAGAGGTTTCTAACAAAGAAGATCAAGGGACTCCAGCACATGCTGTACACAGACTGACTAAAGTCCCTGTCACTTTAATCTGTATTGTATAGACTTCTTAGGGGAAACTTATGCCTGGCTTACAGAGCAATCTCAGACCCAAACCTAATGAAGTTACTCCATATTCATAAATCAAACAGGATTGGGACCACCTATTCCAGGGACCTAAATATGGCCTGCAACTTAAATAGGGCATGCTACAGGGACAGATATATCTCCCAGTGACTGCTGTGTCTTTGGAATAGGATACCTATTCATGCAAAACAGATTACCTCTATGACACTGTTCAAGAGGAACCTGGACCTGGATGGGGCACCATAAATTCTTACAGAGGATAGTGCCCACAACCCTCCTGGACATGGGCAGTCATCACTAAATGCAGTCTTGGGTATTAACTAGTACCTCTACGGTATTACATTGGGTTGAAATTACTATGCTTCAAATGACCTCTGGGTCGATAGCCTAGTAATCTCCTGTGATCCTATGATATGGTATATCAACTGACAAACTCTTTAGTAAACTGACAGTATATCTTTTGAATCATTAGTGGTAAAAGGTTTAAGAAACAAAGACATATTCTTCAGACTCTGAGTCACTACTGTGACATCACTTCTGAACATGATGCTGGTGGTTTGAGATAAATATGACAAGCACAGAGTTACAGTGACATCACTAGACATTAGAAAGTTGTTCTAGAACCCTTGATGATGTCTGTGTACTTTGCAGTGTTACTGTTCCGGGGTATCCATTGAATAACAGCATTGGTTTCTTTATTAATTACTGCCCCTAATATTCTTCCCCGAGACATATTAAGAAATGATGACACCTGAAAAAATGAAAGCATATCAATATTTAAGCTATTAGCTTTCATTGTTTTCATGTGCAAAATATGTTATGTCATTCAAGAGCAAATTAAAATGACATGTAATAGATTAGAATAGTCCTGATGCGGTAATGTTTCAGTTCGATAATGTAAGGTGATGCTAAAAAGTCTAAGAGTTTATAGATGCTCATATTTTGGTAAAGAACACATACGATAAGTAGGTACTACTTAATCAGAACTATCTCTAACATCTGAGGTTAACACTGAGATTTCAAGAAAAGTAATAAAAAAAAAAAGAAAGAAAGTTTGTATAAAGATTGCTTTTTCGAGTGGCCCTTCTCGGGTATGAGTCATCCCCTCCTGATGTAACCACTCGTGCAGAGGTTCATATGCTCCTACCCATCACTAGCCAAAACCGGTTCACACCAAGCCACTATTCAACCATCCACAACACTAACCAGGTAAAACACACCACCAACACCACAAAGGCATCTAACCCGGAAAACATCCCAGTGCAAACTTCCATGCAAAAAAAGGCTCACAACACAAACATGCTACAGCACCAACCCTCAAAAAAACAAACCAAATTCCAGCTGACTGCAGGAACACTGTTGGTACAAATGTATCTCCCACACACCATCATATTGGGTGACTTCAACTACCCAATATAGACTGGGAACATTACTCTTCCTAACTTTCTAGCCTGGAGTTCTAGGTCTCAAAGCCCTTCATCTCCTAGAAAGCATGGACCACTTCTACCAATCAAACTTCAATACTAGTCAGATATCAGAAACACAGAGGAAAAAAATCCACCAAAATCTCCACATCCTCATTATCCCCAATGCAAGATAAATCACAAACACTGGAATCCACATCCCACATCTCACCCCAACTCACCCCAAACAAATCCTTCACTCTAAAACAAACTTCACACTACTCATGACTGGTGTGGTATCCTTCAAACTCACCCCTTCAAGGTGGGTGCAGTATCCAAACCACACCAAAGCTGTGCAAAACCTTACAAATGCCTTTCAAAGGACACCATATGGATCCCATGGACACAACAAACACCCAAAAAAGGCAACACCACAGAGCAAAAAGTCCAAATTTCCCAACAAACAGACCCCAACCCCTGGACAAGACCCATGATAGAGTTTAGCTAAAAAAAAATAAAACAAAACAAAATTGACAATCAATTTAAAAAAGGAAGAAAAAATACGATTCAAATAAAAATCAACTCAGAGAAAGAAAAACTGGAAATTGCCATGGATTCCCAAAATTAATCTAAGAATTAGTCCAAAATGATACAAAAATCACTGAACCCACAGACAGCTCAAATTGATCATAAATCAGACAAAAATCAAACCAAACACCCACACTCCCAGACCAAAATACAGGCAGTCAACAGCCAAAGCAGATCCAGCTCTCCTTCCCCTAGCCCCTCTATCCCCTAAAGGAGATAACCATCCCAACAGACAGCGCAAATGAGATCTCTAAAGCTGCCTTGTAAAAACACATCTCTAATGGGAAAAAAGTAATTAAGCAGCTGGGATGAGAGCCAAACCGAATTAGCTAACGAAGCTAGGGCAGCACACAGGATACAGCAGTAGGCACACTTATATCTGGCAGCTGGAGTGGCGTGCCGGCCAGCATCTCTTACGGCAACTGCTCTCCTACCCTCGTGGTGTGAGCCCTGCTACCCTCAAAGTTACAAAGTCTGAATATTTCATAATGGGAGATGCATGGCTATAAAGAGGATCATAATGGAGTTCATAGACAAAGATATAGGGACTTTAGGGCACTTCTTGACAGCACAGTTTGCTCCTCAAACTTGGACAGGCATCTGCAGAAGAGTGTGGACTTCTTTGGCAAGGAAAAGGCTTCCACTTGAGCTTGGAAAGACAGAAAATACTTCACACCTCGACTTTTAAACTTAAATGACACAATCACACACTGGTAGGTATTGTATAAAACAGGCAACGTAAATGGGTTAGAAACGCTGATGGGTTTGCAACAGACTCTGGCAGAACATCAGCCAGTCAAGTTGCTGGCGCTATGTCAGACTCAGTCCTTCACAAGGTGTTGGCCCACATCCTCTACTACCCCCAAGCACTTTCACAGGATACTTACCAGAAGTACAGTAAGATGGGCGCTGAGTGTGCCTATAGTGGATATGCAACTGAAGCGGGCGTGGGGTCCAGAGGGCTGGGATGCGGATAACAGGTAGCCGCAAGAGAATGGAAAAATAAACGCCAAAAAAATGCGTATCATAGCGCCGGAAAAAAAACATCAACCCGCCGCTACCCAAAAATAGGTGGCAATCCACTCACCACATGGGATCCCATACACAGACTGACCCAGGTTGGGACCTGCCTTTGACAGTTGTGACACTAAACACTTTTAGTGCTAAAGAAAGAAAGACATGCTAATCTACATCTGAATTACATGAGGGGATCATGATCATGTCCTTATTACTGATCTGTACTCTTTCACTTATCAGACCAATGATCGATTATAATGACAGTGAATCCATACAGATACATCCTGCAATCCCGACATCAGCACCAGGAGATAATCCCAAAAAACCTCACCAAAGGACTAAAGGAGGGAGGCTCTGATCATGCTGCCAGATTGGAAGAACCTCCAGCCACTCAGCCAGCATCCACATACAACCATCAAGGCCAATAGTCCAACCCGGCCGAAATGGACATGCTCCACCTCAAAAAATCAAATCCCACAAAACCACTAGAGCAAGCGACTTAAATATAGGATATAAATAGAACGGATGGAGGGATAGATTTATCACTTTATCCTCCCCTATGCCTGTGGAATAAATCCATCCATGATCCAGCACCTCACTCACTCTGTTCAAGAGAAATCTTGACCTGACCTGTGGATGGGAGATCATAGTTTATCCCTGAATCATCTCTGTGTCACTGCTGGACAGAGGCACACAAAACTAATGGTATTTATTTTTTTCATATAAGGGGTGGCGTAGTACAAAAATTTGGGCTAGGCTTATAAATGCCTTAGGGCAGATAGCCTAGTATAAACCTATGAACCTATGAACCTATAAAGATCACACTGCTATTTAACTTTGAATAGGTTTTGTCTTTAATTAGACATAGTCGCAAACTAGTCAAGATGCAGACAAAGGCCCTTGAAAAGCATTTATATCAAGCTAAAAATCTATATATCTTATTAGCATGCAATTTAAATACCAAATAGCACATAACTCTTCCAGCTTCCAATAGGAATGTAGAATACTATTCAGAAACATGTTTAAAAACAGAGGGATAATTATGATGGGAAAATATAAGCACATTATCACAGCGAAAGTGCGAAATCTATAAACTGTAATGAACCATACTGCAAAATTCTAACGCACAACGTCATTTATTTTCTCTTGTGAAATTATTGGTACCACTGGTATAATGGTCATGTAGTGTAGTTTTCTGCATAATAGATAGATTCAAAAATCACGTGTCATAAGGGGGATTCAGAAACTTGTGTGGATAAAGACGAGAATTTCTAATATTGCACATTCATATAAATCTTGGCTTAAACTTAAAGACTTGTTGAAAAATATTGATTGTTGTTGATATGTATAACTTTGATGTATTGATCAGCTGTGCACCCATCTAAATAGTTATTTGTTTATATTATAATGTTTTTATCTATTGTTCTGAAACCAAATTAAAAAAAAGAAAGAAGAGAAAATTGTGTGAAAGGGTAAATCAAGCCTGAAAATAGGGACATACCTCCAAGCTATTTGGTTTGATATTTAACCATATCAGACTGTAGGTTTTCAGCACCCCTTTAACTGGCATGTGAGGTGTGCATCAGGAGAAAACACCCAGACATGGCTGGCCTTAGGCATAGGCGAACTAGAAACCACCTAGGGCGCCGTACTGGCCGGCCTCATAAAGGGCGCAATTTTAATGTACTTGCTTTTCTGCACTTCTTAAGGTAATTTATGTTTTTCTCCACCTCACCTCCTGTGCTGTAGCATTTCTGCCCTCCCCCACGTCTGTAATCCAAGGCATGATGTCACAGCACATAGCACAGCCCCCTACTGTGTTCTTCCATTCCTCCCCCCTGCATCTATGTAATCAGTCAGTGGCTGCTATTATTGAGCGCTATTTAAAGCATCTGATCAGTGATGCTTTCGTACCACTTATGTCCTTGGCTGCTGCTCCAATCGATGGTATAAAACTCTGATCACGCCCGCTTCTTAACCCTTTCTTCATTAATGAGATAGATGTGGGCGGATCTATTGGCTTTATTTACTTCCGGATCCTGATCTCTGGATGTGCGTGCATCAGCATCCTGGTTCTCTTCACCACGTGGGAGACCAAGAGCAATTTTTTTGCCATTTGCATCTGCTTTGCTTGCCTTAATGTAAGTCCAGACTACTTGAGCTCCGGAAAGCCAAATTACTCCCTGTTAGGGTAGGCGAAAACTCAGTATGGGGAGCAAATTACTTTTTAATTATTTTTTTTTTTTTGAAGCGAATGAAAGGCGGGCTTGAAAGTTAAAAGCCAGAAGCCTGGAACTTGTAGATAGATATGTGAGTACTTAACAGGGCATGCTGACCTTGTTCTTTTAGCTGTAGAACAGACACCCTCAGGTAAACACTTAATTCAGAAAGTGTTTAACACTCGTAGAATCAGTAACTTACCAACCAGATAAACACATGAAACAAATTCTACAAACTTCTAAGGCTAATAATAATAAAGACAGTCATTTTCGAACATGCCATGCAAAAATGCACAGATTACCAGTTCTTAAGTTTTAAGAATGACACTCATAGGTTACATTCTCTTGACAATGATCCAACAACTATAGCCTTTCTCTGGTGTTTTATTGTATCAAGTGACTATGCATACAGACTGCTATATGATTTGTGTATACCTAGCAACAGAAGAGCATATTCAGTTTTATACAACAGTAAAATTGCATTATGTATGACAGATTCCTAAGGGCCCATGTGAATATCTGTCCATAATTAAAACTGACAGAGCTTGATTGGTTCAGCCAGGACTAAATGTACGGCTAAAGATTAATAGAAATAGCTGCAGAACTCACTGCCTGTAAGTTCCCAAACTACCCGGAAGTTGTTTCTAGGACTAGGGTAATAAGAGGAGGAGCAGTAAGCAGTACTAGCTACTTCTCTGTAATTTTACGTTGTGTGTTATTTAATGTTGCAGTTTCGCTGTAATTTTATGTTGTGTGTTATTTAATGTTGCAGTTTCGCTGGTAAGATTTGAGTAGTTTGATTAATGCTTAACATATTTAATTGTGATCTTTGATGGCTACAAATGGGAATATTTTGCATGTGGTTTAGTTAGTAGGTGAGTCGCACTTGTATAAACAGTCAGCTAGTTGGTACTGTAGAAATAATATGCAAGAGAGGTGAAATTACATTCAGTAATAAATGGTCCTTAGTTTTTCTGTGGGACTTTGGTACTGGGGGTTGTACAAATGTAAACATGATGAAGCTGTTTTGCCCCCTTCCTCCCCATTTATCGTACTAGTTTATTTAGTTGGAGATAGATGTGATAAATAAAGAGAACGACTTGTGTAGTGATGCTTTGGAGAGTGAGGTTTGTAAATCTGGAAGTACTTTTTTGCTTTAAAAGTTGCAGTCTGCCCATTGTTAGTAAATGATGCTTTTCCGTGAATGAGCAATAGTTTTGTGTAATGTTCTTTTGCAGTCATACCTCTCAAGTGTAATTCATTGCCAAGAGTGTTTCTCATTTAATGGTCTTAAAAACTTCACGTTCCTTGAAGTTCAACAGTGAAAGGTTCTGTCACACATTCAGTATTGTCAATGTTTTTAACTGGAAAATAAAAATTTATCTTATTAATCCATCAAAAGAACTATTCTAAAAATAAAATCACATTTAACCACCCTGTGAGCTTCCTAGTTGAAGCTGTAAGCAAGCTATTTGCAAGTGTTCCATATTTGCCATTTTTCCCACATTTTAAGAGATAATGTTTATTTTGAATATGGAAGGTTGAGATCTGTGGTATGATACATAGATTTTGACTCAAGTTTTCGCTGCATTCCTCCTAAAATGGATGACTTTGGGAGAAGTGTGTTAAGCTGTGTGGTTTAATAGGCATGCACCCCCCCCCCACCACCAAATGACATGATGTGCTCTGATGATTTTTTTTTTTTGTCAGAGAAAAACATTTTATGTGTGGAAATGACCCTTATGTGCTGTTTACTGGCTGTGTTTTGGCTCTGTGCAGATGAGATCACCTTTAACGTCCAAGACATTCTGGAGTTGTAAACGTGTGTATGTGCGAGTGGTATACCTTTCTGCGACAGCGTTCATACATGCATGCAATGTGGTTTGTACCATGTATGTATGTGTTTGTGTCATGGACAGTGTCAGATCTGGCTTAGACTGCATGTTCATTGGTGGCTGGGTAAACCTGGTGTGGCTCATGGTCCTCTGGTCATCACTTTTATCCGGGTTAGATTTCTGAGGCAGTCCTTGCTTTAGATGTAGTTATGCAAGCTGTTGGGAAAATCAGTAATAGCTTCTCTAGTTTTTCAACTTGTTGTTTTTAGGTATCCATTCTGATAAAAAAGTTGGTAATTGATTTTATTTTTATTAGTTCTTTTGTTACCTAGCAAGAATCGCAAGGTAATCTATAGTGCAGTTGTTTCTCAACAGCTGTACCTCGTGAATCTTGCCAGGTAACAAATGATGGGAGTTTTATGGTGTCAAGTTGCCAGCCCGGCACCCAACCTTTAACGGATGGCACACACATGCACACACTCATGTCTAGGGCCAATTTAGTGTCCAATCCACCTACACCATGTATTTGGGATGTGGGAGGAAACCAACACGACCACAGGGAGGACATGCAGACTCCGCACAGAAGGCACCCTAGCAGAGGATCGAACAGGAGAACCTTTTCTTGTGAGGTGACAATGCTAATTGCTGCACCACAGCAGACCACTGTTACCTTTATTTGTTGCATAATGCATTAGGGACTTTCTGTTAAGTCTCACTCACATCATATATGGCTATTGCTCAGATGCATAATTTGATTACTTCAGACACGCCAATGCGTGATAGGATACTGCAATCTGCTAGATGATGGCCACATAGTAGGCTGGGCTGCCCTCCTCTACCCCCAAGGTTGGCTAATCCTGCAATAGCCACTCAATCCCATCAGCACTGGCTAGCAACTTCAGTGTAAAATTGTATTTCTAGGTTATCTTGTTAATTAGCAATCTGGAGCCTTATAGTCAAACCTGTCAAAGTACTGATTTTTTATCCCAATGCCCATCACTTCACCCTACAAAAAATATTTTTTTCTGTTAATTTAGAAAAAGACAGCTGTTTATCAAGGACTGCAACTTTTTTCTACATTTAAAATTAAAACGCCTTTAAAATATAAAATTGCACCTATTCTCTATATATAAATGAAGTCTGGCAACAAACCAAGTTGTCCTGGGACATCTTCATGAGGGGTTAGATAGATATTAGTGGGTGTTAGGTGAGTTGTGGAAGTGAAAGGGTTAAGTGGAGGCAGGGAGGATTGGGAGGAAATGAGATAAGGGTAGGGAGGGGCTTAAGAGGTTTAGACAAGTGTAGCTGGGTAAGCAATCACATTTTGGCATGAGCTTGCTAAGGCAGCTACCATGTCCTACACAACGTGTGAATATTTCAGAGCAGGTAGGCCATGGGGGCAAGTGGGGACATGCTGAGGTTTGGTGAGTGACATTTTATATGTATATTATTTGAGGGTCAGTTCAGTGGTTTGCAGATTATGTGGCGGGTAAAACCTTTTTCTAACTACCAGAGGTTTTGGGGGGGGGGGGGTGCTGCTGGTGTTGCTGTGTTTAAGCTTGGTGTTTCACGGCTGAAGATTTGTTTGGTTTACCATTAAATGGTGCGGGTTTTCCCCAGCATTCTACCTTATAATTGGGGTCCATTCTTTATAAACCCATGTTTTCTGTCAAAACAGTTGAAAGCTTTAAAGACTAAGTTAGATATTGACAGATTCTCAGGCAAGGTATATTCCCTGTGAGAACTAGGCCTAAATATGTTAATCAACCTTCTCCGATTGGCAGACAATAGCAAATGGACATTGTCCCACTTTTACTTATTTCTTTCGGTGGTGGAAGGTGCAGAAAAGTCATATTACTGGTCTGTATCCAAAGAGGAATCAGCCGTTGAACAGCTCCTGTAGCACAGGGTACTGGTTGATTTATCTTGATGTTTTTGCCAGTTGAGTAGCCTCTTTTGCAAGTACAGAAGTAGATTTTTTTTTGTTCTCTCAGAGAGCTTAAAGGTAGTAGCTTAAAGGTAGTTGGTTTGGGGGTCATTGATGGCTGTGTCGGGCTGTTCGTGGGCAGCTGAGGGGGATCTCTGTTGCTTCAGGAAGTTTTGTTTGTTCTGTGGCTGAAAGGGGATCACTGCGGTTACTGAGAGGGTTTTCATGAGGTGGAACTGAGAATGTTGAGGCGGGAGCAGTCTGTCACGGTCACGGCAGTTGTAGCCGTTTGTAATGGCGCAAATCCCCCTCCCTCCCCCTCAGTCTTAGTCACTGTTCTACACTTCGGTATGCTGTCAGTCAACTCATTTCAAACACATTTATACATTTCCCAAGTAAAACCCAAAACTATATAGAAGACTTTGAAATTACATTTGAAAACTTGTCATTTTAGACTTTAGTGTCACAAGTGGCTATACTTTTTACTTATATAGAGGGAATTTTCATGCATATTATGATATAAGTGTATGCAATAATCATTAATCAGAATTTTTCAATATACAAGATGTTTCATAAACTGAATGCTAACAAGGAACATAATTACTACATTTATTCAAACATGTTTTCTCTTTGACTTTAAAAGTTACATATCTTCAAAGGTGATTCAAAATGATTTGTTTTCACAGGAAGATTTTTGCATGGTCCAAATGACTCCATGTTTGAACAAACACAAAGTGAGCTTTGAGGGTGATACATTCCATTTACGTTACACATTATATCGTACTCTTTTCCTTGCTCTTATTACTGACATCAAAAAATGATTTCCCACAATGCACTGGGCTTGACCACCATTTAAGTCCTAACTCAAACTCCACATATACAAGAACACTACAACATGTTTCCTTGTTTTGGGTACATGCACTTACTTTTTACAATTTGTATAATCCAAATCAGATAAATTAGGCTAAGTTGAGGTTTTCCTGATTTTCTCCTCATTTTCCATTTTTTATGTTAATTAGCATATTTTATCTGCAGGTTAATTAAATAACATTGCAGCACAGTATTGTGTAGACAAGAACAAGGTATAATAAATACATTTTATGCCAGAATGTGAATGCTAATTAATTGTAGCAGCTCAGTGAGGTGTTTTTTTAAGCACATAACTTATAGATACATGCATTATTTGTTGACTATGTGTGTGGGGGAAAAAGTATTACAGTTATAACAATATCACTATCTTTGAAGTAGAGACACAGGCCCTATAATAAGTTTGTTTGATGAAGTTTTTATGCTGTTACAAGTTATTGAAGAAAATGTTTGTGTTAAGGAGACTGTACAGTATTAACTGTTCAAGTCTATTAAAATATTTATGTTGCAGCTATGGAGAAGTCTTTTAATGACACCACCAAGTCTTTTTCTAGATTTGTCCTAGTGATTCCCATAGACATCTAATATTGCTTCTACATATTTACATTCATAACTGCGGAATTATGTTACATATAGGTAAATTAAATAGTTCATCATAACGATTTCATGAAGAGAAATGTATTTGTATTGCACATGGACTCTCAGTAGCATATCTGGAGAGATATTAACTGCTAGTCATTCACTGAATATGCATATTGTTATAATAGATATACTCCTGTAAATATTTTACTGACCAAGCAACATAAAGAGAACTGCTTAGTCTCATATGAAACCTCAGCGAAAGTTACACAAAATGCTACTGGTGCAGAACCATTTCATGGGCTTACAGCTCACTGAGATCCCTTGCTTGCACAAGTGTGGTTGTGGCTCGAGCGGTTGGTGAGTCTTAATTCAGATATGCCAGCTTCATATTTTCGCCAGGGAATTTGTTGGTATTAAGGATCTTTTTGTAAGTGGTCTTTCCCTACTTTCCATGCATGCGGATCATCTTTGTGCTTCACTGTGTTGATTCACAACAACTCTGAAAGGTATTTCTGTACATTAGAGCATTAATCAGTGTCAGGGACAAAACCATATAATGATATTATACAGCTTTATTTCAGAAGTGGCTGCAAGTTGATATTCAAGAAATTTGTTGTTAAACATTGCTATTTCCTTTTCCTTCCTCATACTCTTCTATGGAACTGAAAACTGTTTATTATCAAACCTATAATACAGTCTTAAATAATCAACATCAAGGCCACATACAAGCTGACTTACATTATCTTGAATCATTTCATGCATTCAAATTTTCCTTGCAGTTACTACATTTGGTTGAATGTGTTTAAAAAGAATACACAAAAAGGATGCCCATTTTCTGCTATGATATCCTTAAAGCATAATATTTTAATTATTCATTAAAATTCATAATATTTTTATTAAACTTTTAATAATACACTATTCTCTATTCTAATGAATGCAGATTAATATACTTTATGGGACTGGGGGTTGGTATACAGGTTAAGGTGTTTACCTGACAGACACAAAGTACAAGGTTTGATTCTCACATTGAGAAGGAAAATTGGCTACACTTAAAATGGTCCACATGGACAGCTAGCCTGGTATTTACCTATAGACCTATAATAATGAGCCTGTGTTATCTCATATTATCACTTCATATTTGAGCATATAACTTCAGCTGATTATAGATTTCCACATATTAGTTATAGACAAAGGACATATGTATCAGGATTCTTCATCACTAGCACTTTGCAAATGTCAAGTCACATGATGCTCATTTCTGTAATTTATAAAGAGCCATATTCATAAACAATGAGATGCTCATGTTCTGTGTCCATGAGTAAGTACTGAATGGATGTTCACCAGGAGAAATATGACTGCCCAAAGTGTTAACAAATGGAAAAAAAATAAATAAATGAAAATAAGCAATTGTGGGTATATTGGAGCTTTGTCATACCTTTCAACGTACAGATTTTCATAGAATGTCCAGATTTTGCTTCATATTTGGGTTTGTTTTTCATGGTGTTGTAGTTTTGGCAGTTAGTGGAAAAGCATAAAAGCCTGAAGTTAGAAGGTAATGACAGACAACTGAGTTTCTCACTTTATTCTGTTCAGACGATACCTCGGCCCCTCTTTTATTTATGGATTTTGAACACTTATTGCTCTAAGTGGTGGAGACGTATGGGCTTTGCCTGCATTGTCTGGGCTAAGAGGTTGAGAGGTATATGTGTGTTAGAGTTTTTTGTCATTGCTTGCAAGCAAACGGGGAACAAAAGGACAGAACTTGGTACACCTACTAATGGCTTAGTATAGTATACTAACAGCCT